>NC_140240.1:12521562-12771562 GCF_949987555.1 Borostomias antarcticus
CACGCACACACAAACTCTCTCTCACACACACACACACACACACACAAACTCTAACCACACACACACTCATTCTCACTCACACACACACACACACACACACACCTCTCTCACACACACACACACACACACACACAAACTCTAACCACACACACACACTCATTCTCTCTCACACACACTCCTCACACACACACACACACACTCCCTCACACACACACATACACGCACACACAAACTCTCTCTCACACACACACACACACACACACAAACTCTAACCACACACACACACACTCATTCTCTCACTCTCTCTCTCTCACTCTCTCTCTCCTCACACACTCACAACACACACCACACACACCCACACGTGCACACACACACACACTATATACACACATCCCTCGCACACACATACCCACACAATCACGTACACATACGTACAGTATAGATATCTCATTTATTTTTAAAGGGGCCCCGACACAGGTTCAATCACGTATATTGTATTTTCACCAGAAGGGAGGCTCATAAGAGTCCGAACCACTCAGAGAATTGTGTGTATACATCCAGAGGTATCAATAACCACGAACACCACCATCCACGAAAACATACAGACTCTGGCAACTACAACACGCTTTTACCAGACAGAAAGGGACGTACCTGTTTTTCCTCCACACACTTGTGTTCATATAGAGCGAACAATAACCAGGCGTGGTGGCATCTCAGTACAAGTCGATATAAGGCACATTTATGGATGAGAACGTAGACGGTGACGAGATATTTAATACAGATCATACCATTGAAGGTGACCCAGAAACCAAAGGCATTAGGGAGGGGGATTGGGCACCCCTGGACCTAGTGCCTAACAGACGGGGGCGGAACCGTAAGGTCCCAAGGACACGTTACAATTTGGTTTATAGTGCTGGGGAGAAGACTGAAGGCCCCCGTGTCTGGTGAAGTATGAATTAACATACTGCTCTGGTACCGTCTAGTCAGCACTGTGTCGCCAGTAAGAGGTTGGCACGGTGTGGTACGTGGATGACAGTCCACACCTAGCAGAGGGGCGTGATAGACGACCTCTGTGAATAGGCAAGGCTGGTGAAAACGGTCAAAGTTCTAATATCCATAGCCAAGTGGAATTAGGATCAGACCGTCGGTTCTGAGCTGGGTGACTTACAATCATTACAGTGTCCGGGATCGCTATCGACTGGGTCACCGGCCGGTCGGGTCGCAGATGGCAGTAAGACCACGAGATGGCCGCCGCGCTCGGCTCAATGTACAGTCAGGCCACTACAAGCCAAAAGCGAATGCGTTAGTAGGCGAGTAGTGCTTCTGTGATCGGTGGGCTTTGAAAAGAAGACACCGGGAAGCAGAAGGCTGAGCTCTCATTCCAGGGGTGGCTGGCTTGAGACCTCGGACGGAACGGGGTCTAGCCCGGGACTGCGCCCTGGGTGGGAGGTCCGAAAGACTCAAGCGACGAACACATTTTTGGTTAGAACGCACCTACATAGACGAAGACGGTTTCGAAGTGTGGCAAACAGAAGACGATGTTAGATTAAAACTTTGGCGTATAACTAAGTTTCTCAATTTAACACAAGTAGAAGAAGAATTTCCAACTGCACCTTGGAGGCAGTTATTGAGGGGACTTTGGGATCCCCTAAGCTTAAACCAAGTTTTAAGTCAGTTGTGTGATAACCCAGGAGCAGAGGCCGAGGTTTCTCTAAGGTCATTTTTTAGGTTACCAGAAGGTTTCTTATTAGGAGGAATATACCGGGAGGCAATAGATCCACGGATCTGTATTACAATCACCCCCAGGCGAGTCAAGTGGGATACAGGCAAGTTTGTTTACATAAAGCAAACACCACAGCGAGACGGATCAACTAAATTAGAATACAACCCACACCAGATCCCAAAGGTTAAAGTAGGGGTAACAGTAGGAAAGATAATAGTGCTAATTAGAACAAACGAACCAGGAGTAGCAGAAATCCCTAGATCCCTAGCTAATCAAGCGAGACAGGGATACATGGGGGCGAGCCAAGGAACAGTGAATGGGAAGGACAGGGGCAATGAGGGAACAACCCCAGTCGAGCTAGTGGTGACAAAGCACCCGACACACAAAAAACAAATTCTAAAATACATGCGGAAATGGCATGCGAGAAATCCAGCGTGGCCGAAAGGTGGTACCTATATAGTGGCGATTTGTGACGAGATGGGGCAAAACATAAAACACCACAAGGCAAAAGATAACAGTGACAAAAGGACAGGTAAAAGATCCAAAGAAAGGGAGGTGCTACAATGGTTCAGGATGGAGGGAGGAGTAAAAAAGATGGAGGCAGTCAAGCAAGAAATGACAGCCAATACCACACCAAAAGCAGAAGACAATAATAAAAAAGGGAGTCCAGCAACAACTCCCACGACCCCCACGGCTCCCACAGCGTACATCGACCCTCCCCCGTATCCAGGCAGACTGAACCCATTCGGCCACCCAAACCCATTCAGAGCAGGGCTCTATCCAGTGATACCAGCGGGAGAAGACAAGGCCAGAGAAGAATTGAATTGTGCAATCAAAGGGGACTTCACCCTGACAATAAGAGAACCTGCGCCTGCTCCAGCAGAACCAACGACAGCGGCTGCATCCACCCACCAAAGAACTGAGAGAGAAAGACCCGAGGAGGAAGAAGATAGACGGTTGTATAGATTGCTACAAGAAGAAGAACAGCAACAACACCCGAGAGAAAGAAGGAGGGAGTCTCTACGTCCAGAAAGCAGTCTGGGGCCCGGTCCGCCAAACACGACCCCCACTGGACAAAGACGAAATGACCAAGATGAGGTAAACCACATACCACCATCAAGTCAACAGGAAGATCGAGATGCCCTGTACCCGGAGAGCTCAACGGGGATACCAGCAAAAGACAGACAGACGATTAACATAAACAAGGTACAAGAACTCCTTTTAGATAACGCAAGAAGAATACAAGTAGCTGAAAGGAATTGTGACGAGTTGGAAGAACTGTTCACACCGTCACCCCCGACCACAAGCTTCCACAGACCTCGTTCAGGAAAAGAGAAGCATCCCGACCATCGTGGAGAAATGGAAGTAAGCCTGACAGGCATCATGAAGCCATTGCGCCCAACAGAACAGCCACAGTTCGACTCTGAAGAGGAAGAACGTCAGAGAGCACCCAAGCCCCGGAGTAGGAGAACGGAAGGAACTAGGAGTTCAAGCTGGGAGAGAAACCCAGGACTACGGCTCATAAGAAGGGGAGAGAGTGACCCGCAAATCGAAACACAGTGGTCGACTGAGAGAATTTGCCCACTAGTAATCAAAGGACCCGGACAGGCTCCTGCATACGTACCATGGGGATTCATGGATCTGATAGGTCTAGTCGCACGACTACCGAACGTCACGGAAGGGGCAAATAAATGGATAACAGCGTTAGAAGAAAGTACAGCAGGAGTAACTTTGGCCCTGGGGGACATTAAGGCATTACTGATGAACGTGGCTGGAAAACAAACCACGGACGAGATCTTCGAAGGAGCCCAACTACCAGGAGTAATGGCCGGAGTCACCTACAACGGAGTGGGGTTCGGAGGACATCGCACCGTGGTATGGGCAGAGCTCAGAAAGAAATATCCAGAGAAGATGGATCCAACCAAGCTCGAAGGAGAGAAGCTGAAAGATGGCGAATGTCCAACCAAGTTCCTACATGACTTCCAACGAAAATGGCTTGACGAGACAGGGAGTGCTTGGAACGCTAACAGCACCTGTCAGAGCCTATTCAAACTGATGGTTAAAAAGGCCATGCCAGGCGAAGTACAGAGGAAATTGGATGGAGTAGTAGGATTGGCAAAGATGGAGTGGCCACTATTCTCAGAACACATCGTCCATCATGTGGACATGTACAGAAAAGAAAAGCAAGATGTAGAAGAGCTGAGCAAAGTGTTGGCCAACAAACTCACAGCACTGCAACTGGGAGAGCTAACTCAGAAACAAAAGAAAGAAAAAGCAAAGGCTCAGACCCCACTGATGGCGGAAACTGAAGAAACCCTCACTCAGGCCCCAGTCATATCCCAAGTTCTAACCCAACCACAACTAGGTCCAGGACCCCCCACTCAGACGATGCCACGCTGTCCACCCACAACTCAATCTGCATATCCTCCCATCCACGTGCATGTCAACCCAGCAGCAGAATACCGTCGCGAGGATCTGGGAGGCCGAGGCAGGCCAATGCAGCGAGGACGCGGAGGATGGAGAGGAGGCCAACAGCAACGGTACGGCCAACGGAACTATGCCCCCCAAAGACAACAGCAAAATCCACAGGCAGAAGAGCAACAAGGTGAACAGCGTCAACAACAAACCAGACGCCCGCAGTCAACACCAAATATGGCAGAAGAACCCCAAAGACCGTCAAGAGAATGCTGGCAGTGTGGGGAAATGGGCCATTTCAGAAGAAATTGCCCAGCAAATCCATGGTTAGGCCCTGCGGCAGACTGGGATTAGGGGTGCCTAGAGAAACCGGAGGGGAACACCATGACACCAATTATCTCGTTAAAACCGCATGACGAGCCCAATATACCAGTAACAATACTTGGTAAACACCACACATTCATGATCGATACAGGGGCAACATATTCGTGTATTGGAAGTGACGGATGTAAATTGCCCCTTTCTAGCTCATCAATAAGAACAGTAGGTTTCTCTGGGAAGACACAAGTTGTACCCCTCACCAAGCCAATCGCGATGCTCATAGCCGATAAAGAAGTTGTGGCACCCATACTATATGCTGCTCAATCACCCGTCAATCTGTTAGGAAGAGACATTTTGTGCCCTCTAGGGGCAAACATCACATGTACAGAAGATGGACTAAGTATTACCTTCCCCGAAGAACCACTCACACAAATGATGACTTTGACAACAGGTCACGATTACAAATACAGGCCCGGTAGAGTTGTACAGGGTCGCGTAATCATACACAAAGACAAACACCCAGTAGTTTATTGGGTAAAACTTACCCCACAGGAATCAGCACTGAAACAGCGGTGGATAGAATGGGAACCGTGGATACGCACCAAGGTAGGGCAAGCTAAAAGCCCAGAACTGCCCCTGCACTGTACACTTCAATATCTCACTGAACTAACTCCTGCAGAGTTTGACTATGATAGGTGTTTTCAGGAAATGATTAACAAACAGCAGTATTCACTAATTAGCAATGACATTTATATAGGACCCCAGGGGGCAGCAGCAGGAGTTACACTTCCACCAGAATTACAAGAATGGTTTCAGGTGAATAACTCCACCCCACACGTCACCTTAATGGTATCTGAGGGATATCAGTCCCATGAGCTAGGCCCTATGGTTAGAACAGCCATGCAGATACCGGAGTGGGAGAAAACCGGCAACAAGTATATCCATGTATCCCCAGATGCACAGTATTTAAGAATATCTTCAAAAATATATGACGTAGGAACAGCAGAACGAGTTCTCGTTACAGTTAAGGCGCCCGTGCATCAGATGTTAACTGTAGAACAGGAGGGTCTTTTGGCCCAGGTGCCCCAATGTTTATGGTCCAAACACAAAACAGACGTAGGATTAGTAAAATCTGCACAACCCATACTAATCAAGGTAAAAGAGGGAGCACGTTTGCCATACCAAAGACAATATCCTCTTAAACAACATGCCATGGAGGGTATAGGCCCTATAATAGAAGGTCTGGTGAATGCAGGCGTACTAATAAAAACAAGAAGCGCCTGTAATACACCTATCTTTCCAATAAAGAAGCCACATTCAAACGATTACCGATTGGTGCATGATTTGCGAGCTGTCAACTCAGTTGTGGAGGTTCCCAGACCCGTTGTCCCTGACCCGCACACACTATTATCAAACATCCCACCGAACACAAAATGGTACACAGTCATAGACTTATGTTCTGCATTTTTCAGTGTCCCAATACATAAAGATTCGCAACATTTATTTGCATTCACCTATCGAAATTCACAGTTCACCTATACGCGACTTCCTCAAGGATTCGCAGATTCCCCATCAGCGTTTAACAGAGTGTTAGCACAAGACTTACAGGATCTGCATGTATCAAGTACACTATTACAGTATGTAGATGATCTACTGATCTGCAGTGATACTAAAGAGCAGTGTGAAAGGGACTCTATAACAATACTGACACGACTAGCTGAAGGAGGGCATAAAGTTAGTAAGGATAAGTTACAGTTTTGTCAACCTAGTGTAGAGTATCTAGGAAGACAATTGTGTGGTGACAAGAGACACATAGCTAAATCTCAGATAGAGGCCATAATAAAAACTCCCAAACCACAGACAGTAGGGCACCTGTTGTCTTTTCTGGGGATGGCTGGATACAGTCGACCCTGGATTTGTGATTATGCATTTAAAACAGCTCCACTTCGTGCTCTTATACGTGCTGCTGGTCAACAGGACCAAAAAAGTCAGTTACAGTGGACAGAAGAAGCTGAAGGGGCGTTCATGGCCCTAAAAGGTGACCTAAAATCTGCACCAGCCTTGGGAAACCCAGTATACTCTAAACCTTTTCATTTGTATGTAGCTGAAAGAGCAGGATATGCTAATGCCGTGTTAATGCAGGACACCCCGATAGGGAAGCAGCCCATAGCATACTATAGTACTAAATTAGATAATGTTGAGGCCGGATTACCTCCATGTTATCAAGGGTTAGCGGTAGCCTCGTTTGCATTTCAGAAAGCTTCCTCTGTTACTATGGGACATCCAGTGATTTTATACACCTCCCACCAGCTACATGCTTTACTCACTAGCCAACGATTCGTACTGACACATGCCAGACGCACCGGGTATGAGGTAATACTTTCTGCACCAGAACTGACAATTCAGCGATGTAGTACAGTGAATCCGGCCACCAGAATGGTACTGCCGACAGATGGTACGCCACATGACTGCATTTTAGCAACAAACACATTTATGCGTGCCCGAGACGATTTACATAACACACCGATCCCAGCTGATCTTACTTTGTTTGTAGATGGTTCATGTTTCCGTGATGCTACTGGAAATCACGCCGGTTATGGTGTGGTTCAATTAGAAGATGATGGTGAATCATTCAGAGACATTCAGAGCTTACACATAGCACAACCATGTTCTGCACAACTGGCAGAGATTAAGGCACTGACTGTCGCATGTAAACTAGCTGCTGGTAAAAGATTAAACGTATATACGGACTCAGCCTATGCGTACGGAGTCTGTCATATTTACGGCAACATATGGAAACAGAGAGGTTTTCAAAGAGCTGACGGTACTCCCATCATTCACGGAGATGCCATTTCACAGTTGTTAGAAGCCATGCTTTTACCCACCGCGTTAGCTATTGTTAAATGCCCAGCACATCAAAAAACAAATTCAATCATTGCTATTGGCAATAACAAGGCTGATGAAGCAGCCAGGCAAGCCGCAACAGGTAGTGGTATCACGATGGGGCCTGTAATCTTGGCGGAAGACATAGAACCACTTGTAACCATTCCGTCTCTTATATTAGCACAAGGTAGGGCTTCTCCTCAGGAGAAATCTATATGGGCCAAAAGAGGGGCTTCATACAAAGCCTCACCTGGTCCTCTACAAGGACTATGGCGCAGTCATCAGGGACATTTTGTGCTGCCTATCTCGTTACTTGGGTTTGCTATTAGAAATGCGCATGGCATTAGCCATTGCGCAAGGGGGGAAGTGATTAGATGTCTACAAGAGAACTGGTGGTCACCGTATTTAGCGGCCACGGTAGACAGAACTTTAGCACAATGTGACGTCTGTGCAAGATTAAATGTTAGAAAAACTTTTTCAGCCCCAATAGCACATATTCCAGTTCCGGATGGACCTTTTCGGCACTTAATGATTGATTACGTAGACATGACAATGCGAATACAGAAAATGAGATACATTCTTGTAGTAGTTTGCAGATTTAGTAGGTGGATAGAAGCAGTTCCAACAGCTGGAGAAGATGCACGATCAGTGGCAAAATTTTTGTGTAAAGAAGTATTCCCCAGGTTTGGCATCCCGGACACATTAAGTTCAGACAACGGTTCAGCCTTTGTGGCAGATATAGCCAGAATAGCTTTCAGGATGCTGGGAATCAGGCAGAGATATGGGTGCGTATATCACCCACAGAGCCAAGGTAGTGTAGAACGTGCGAATGGCACGCTGAAAGCAAAGATAGCAAAAATTATGCAAGACAGCCAGCTGAACTGGTTGCAAGCTTTACCAATAGCACTAATGAGTATGAGATCAAGTACTAACCGAATAACACACTTAACCCCGCATGAAATGCTAACGGGTCGACCCATGCCAGTGCCGCACACGAGGGGCCCCATCGATGGGCCCTCTCTTGAAAAATTGGAAAGGGAGCTGAAAAGCTACCTACAGCAGCTAACCCAAATCCATAAAGCTGTATTCCAACAGGTGAAAGGAGCCACAGAGGAGAGAGAGGCGGAGATCGCTGAGGAACTGCAGAAAATCTCTCCAGGAGACTGGGTATACGTGAAGGTGTTCAAAAGAAAGTGGAACGAGCCCAGACGAGACGGACCATTCAAAGTCCGACTAGCCACCAGAACAGCCGTAAAAGTTGACGGTAAGAAGTTTTGGTTCCACCTAAATCATTGCTGCAGAGCAGAAGATCCTGAAAGGACACAGGAAGCCTTTAGAAGAAGAGCAACAGTTCCGGGGTTGAAAGGGGCAGGTGACACCGCCCCGCAGGAGCATGAACAACACCGGGACGGGGAAGGCGAGGCCTCCCCTCAGGGAGTCAGGCGATCTCAAAGACTGGCCGGACGAGGAGAAAAAGGGAGCGCTTCAACTGGAAGCACTTCAACCAACAGCGCCACCAGCAGTCGATCCACTAGCAGTGGACCAGAAAGACAATGAACAACAGACACTTAAAATAGAGTTAAAAATAATGTCGAAACCTAGGCCAGGGAAGAAACAGAACAGGCAGGGGATGAGAAAGGGAAAGCAGGATGAGGTTGACCTGTGGGTATTGGGGGGTAGCCTCTTTATGTTAATATCAGCAATATGCTTAATGATACTGGCATACAGAATGCACTATGTTGACCCCCCTCAGAGCAGCAGGCCATCCCAGGAATCCACCAAAAAACCCATGCCTGACAGATTCCTAAACCACACATACACCAAGGAAGAAAAAGAGACATTGGCAAGATGTGCTCTGGCCACAGGGGTATTGGCTGCAGATCAAGGGGAAATTGTCATGGGGAAAAAGACAAATCTGACATACACGAAAGTTGTCCCAAGACATCTGGCACTGACTGTAACCTCAGAGAAAACCAGAATCTATAGCTGGGCAGTAGGAGACAAATGCCCCACAACAGGGTCAATAACCATTACGGTCATCTGCCGCCTGCCAGCACACTGTGAGGACACACTCAATGGGAGAATCATGATGCTGGCAAAAGCTAAGAGAGTAGTCAAGCTTACTGGGACTTACAGGCAGAGAAGGGATGTGTCAGGGGGTAGGGCTGTCACCATCAACAGGGTGAAAACAACACAATGGGGCTCAAATATGTTCTACCAGTGGCTAAACTTCTCTGCCAGACAAGTGAGTAATGAAACATGTGTGGCATGCTATAATGCTAAAAGGTTGCCTAGTTTAAGACCAATTCCAGGAAGTCAAATAGGAGAATGTCCAAAAATCGAACATTGCTTTGCACCATGTGCCATGTTTTTGGCAGGACGCCACAATCAAAAGACCGTCGGTTGGAGCCAAGATACACAAGTATGTCCGGTTAGATTAAATATATCCGCCGCGTCAAAAGAAGAATACCCTCTACCTCCGGTAGTGAGAATTCCACCGGACCTAGTATTTCCTTTCTGTATAGTGAGAGGAGAAAAGCTGCGACAAACGGTCACACGTACAACTCCAAAACTAACCGACCGAAAGGGTCTAGTGCAGTGTAGAAACATAACATGGTACCCAAGCGACAAAAGTGGAAACGGAAACAAAACAGAGTACCTCAAACTATGTAATACCACAAAGAAGGCAAATTTCCAATGTCAACAACTAGTAGTAAATGGAAAGAGGATTATCTATCAGCTAGAGGAGACGCAAATCTCACAATACACAATTCCAGATTATTCTGGGGGAACCGTCCCAATAGGGGACATGTTTTGGATATGTGAAAAAGATGAGCAAATTCGCACTCACCTTCCAAACAGCTGGGAAGGGATCTGTGCACCCACAATGCTAACAGGGAAAATAACAGTTTTAGCCCCATCAACATTATCAGGAGATAGGAAAAAGAGAGACATTGGCCAAAAATGGAAAACAGATGATAAGGTTTACATAGCATGGAATCAAGAACCGTTTGGTGCGCCCGATGACCATAAAGCCATAAGCGAGTCCTGGATAATTTCAGGGCAAATCGCAGGGTCAGTACCGTTTTACGGACAAATAATTAACGCGCAGTACCTCGCTCGTAACAGTAGGTGGATCAATTACATGTGGTACAACCAACAGCGGTTTATTAATTACACCATACGCGCGCTTGAGGGTGTGAGAGAACAACTGCATGCTGTATCTCTTATGGCTCTGCAAAATAGGTTTGTAATTGAAACACTCCTAGCCGAAGATCAGGGAGTATGCCAACAAATAGGTGAAGAATGCTGTTCAGTAATACCTATGCACACTGGAGAAGGAGGGAACCTTACAACGGCTTTGTCCAAACTCAAACTACTACGCGATGAACATGTGATTAATTCTAACTGGAACACCAAAACTGAACAATGGTGGGATTGGCTTAAAAACCTGTCATGGAGCAAGGTCCTGAGGGGTGTAGGGATAGTGGTAGCCTGTATCCTTTTGATTATATTAATAACAGCATGTTGCGTAGTGCCTGTTGCTAGCCTAGCGTTAAAACAGGTATCAAAAATAACCATTGGTCAATTTATGGTACAGGTCCAACAGCGCAGAGTTAGGTTGGAGGAAGAAAGCCAAATAGATCAAATGTCAATCTTACAATCAGACGATGCTATAGTCCAACCACAAGAGTGTGACCATTTGTATTCCAATATGGAAGAGCTCGACCAATGGTGGGCTTAGATTAATGGGTCAAAATGATGGATATCTCTGTGTATGACCAATGACTGCAAATCTAACTCTGAGTAATTGTTTGATAGAAAATCATGGACCAGGGAAACTACTGGAGGGACAACGTTGGCCTACCCCAGCAGCCCTTTGGCCAGCCGGTCCAGTCCCAGGCCATGCAGACCCAACCCCTACCAGCACCCCAGATAGATATCAGTCCGATCAGGCCCCAAACTGTATCCTTGACACCGGCTGTCTACCGCAACCTGCCGCCAGTGCGCAAAATAGAATACCCCACTTCTACATCTAGCTTTGCTCCCCAGGAAGATCCGCAGTTCTGGCCAATCCCCACATTTCCTAGTATAGGCCAATATCTGCCAGACATGAGTCAGAATAGCTATTACCAAACCCGAGCCCGAGCTCAGGGTTCTACGGGTCGGTTTACCCCAGTTCAGGGAGAATTCTTGCCACACACACCAGCACCTGTCGGTCCTGGTATAACGCCCCCAGTCCAGATAGAAGCAGTGTATGGTAGGCAGTCCTACACCGTTACAGGGAGAACCACATGGAGCGCTGGTGGCACCGGTTCAACCAGCCCGAGATCTGCACCAGGTCCATCAAGGATGGCCCCTTACCCGTCCCGTCTGGGCCAAAGAGAGACGGAGTCCATCCTGTACCAACTGCTGACTACGGAGGTCCCGACCGCTGGGGGCGGTTCAACTCAACAGAGAGATCGTAACTACACTGCGCTGCAGGGAAGAGGGGGGGGAAACTTCAGGAAGACCCCAGCGCCATCTGAGACCCCAGCGCCATCTGAGACCCCAGCGCCATCTGAGACCCCAGCGCCATCTGAGACCCCAGCGCCACCTCAGACCCCTCCCTCTCCCATCTGGAGCCCCACAAGCCCCGTCACTTCACCAGTTCCCACAACTCCACACCACTCTGACACAGATGACGAATCTGAGTATGGGGTGCACACAGCACTTATGTCAGAGGGGGAAGTGGATATGGATGACTTTCCCGACACCTGGGAAGTCAGAGAGGCCTTGGCCGAGTTGCCAAAATCCAGGTTCGTCGAGTTCACTAGGAGGATCCCTGGTGAAGCAGGCAAGAAAAAGGTGCGTTATATGCGTGGCCGAGCGAAGGCACGTCAAAAGTATCGAGCGCAGCCAGCCAGAGAGACTTACAAAGTGATTGAAGTCCTCAAAGAGCTCATCACCACGGTGAAGGGGGTCGAGGGGGGCTTTCAGTCAATGAAGGGGAGCTTTCAGTCAATGGAGGGGGGCTTTCAGTCAATGAAGGGGGACTTTCAGTCAATGAAGGGGGACTTTCAGTCACTCAAGGGGGACGTCCAGTCACTCAAGCGGGTCATCCAGACGAGAGATGGTCGGCTGAAGGGCAAAGTCGGCCCAATCTGAAAAGCATCACCCAGTAATGGGTAATTGTGGGACTATATTCATGTAACCTCACTACACCCCACTTCAGTATTCAATGTGTATTATAGCGTGGCAGTTCCACCACCACACATGAGTCAATTTTAGTGCACAATGTTTTTAAGTTGTTTACAATAAGTTTGTCAATCATTAAGTAAAACACTGCCAATGATGTTGTGCCTACTATAATACATGACATGCATTAAGAGCGTACTGTGATTGCCGTTAAGGCTGTTTGGTATTACACTGTTTAAATCTTATATTCACACTGGAGGGTACAATGTAAGCACTGGAACTTCAGTTACTTTGTGGTTTATGAGGCTTCTCGCTGAAAGGTTGCCGTAGCTGTCTGGGGTTTCCGGGCAATGGTGGGTTCTTAGGAATCAAACCCGCGCGGCTCTGTCAGTGAAACGCTTGATGGTAAGGAGTGATTGTTTTTGGGCAATGGAGGATCATTAATCTGCCTAATGGCATTAAGTGTGGCCAGAAGGCGTGCTAGAATAAACCATTTTTTGCCTACAAAGTAACTGATGAGCATCTAAAAGTAAGCTATATCATATTAGTTTGTATCTTTGATATTTTGAGGCCAATACTATTACTATGTGATTGTTTTTAGCCAATATGAATCATTGTGAATGAAGTTTTATCTGGCCTCTAGTTTGGTAACTCTTATACTTAACTTTTTATTATGTTTTTAATCATTCTGTTGTATGAATATTGATCTGTGACTCTATAGTCACAAAGGGGGGAAATGTCGTGTATTAATTTGCCTAACTAAGCTCGAACCTTTGTTCTAATCCAGATTATATTATGTGTCTATTCTTAAAAGTCAGTTTTAGGCCCGGCTAGCTCAGTCGGACAAAACAGTAGGCCAGTTCTGTAAGGGAGGGGGAGAGCAGTTGCTCCGTGGGAACGCAGCTGTGAGCAAAGTAACATTAACCGTGATCAGTAATTGGCCAGTAGATAACGGATCAGGCTAAGAAGCAACACTGCGTGAGAAAGCAGGTGTTCTCACATCAGATACGGGGTATATAAGACCCCGTGAGGCATCGGTCCGGGGTAGTATCTCTCGAGAGCTTTACCGGTTTTAATTGTCTGTTACTGTACATACAAATAAAGCCATTGCATTAAGTTTCTTACCAGTGCCTTTTTGATTTGACTTCAACTTACTCAACTATTGAACAAAGACCATTTGAAGATAGTAACAAGATCAAAGGCGTCCTTAATCACGTCATCAGCTATCCATTCCCTTTCATTGTTAATCATTCTTCTGTTCATTATTGTCATTGGTTCATTCCATCCATCCCAGTAAACTTCCCTAAATGTTTCTAGTTGTTGGTGTTGTCTTTTGAATTTATGAAAGCCAGACTAATAGTGATTTTCACCTCTTTTAATAATTTTAAACTCAACTGTTTTACACTCTTATGACAAACTGCGACTTCCTTAACTTGCTAATTTATGTTTTAAATTGACAGCATATGTGCATGGTCATGGCACACTTCAAATGGGATCAGTAAATGATTTGTTTCTTGCCGTCCACTACTGTACAGTACATATTTTTTTCAGAAATAAGGTCCCTTACGGACAGCTCTTCCTACTTCCTCTTATGCTCACTATCAATTAAGGGGGGGGGTGTAAATGGAGGAGATGGTGAGTAGCTGCAGACAGTTCAGACACTATGAGTGATTGGTGTAAAGGATTAGGCCTAAGCTATTTTTAATGAAGTATAATCAGTGACTCAAAACGTGAATGTGTCTATACTGTATCTCCTCAAAAACCATGTCAGAAAACATCCCATTCAACTAACAACAAGGCCACAAACCAGGCACAATGCTATTGAGTTGTGACGTAAAGGAAGTGTCCTGTCTGTTACGGCTCGCTGGTGATTCTTGTCATGCATGCAAATGCAGGTCAGAGAAGATGGTCTATTTAACGTCCGCTACTTTTGAAGAGACACATGCCATCAAACACCCGTTCCAAGAGTACTCCAGGCCCATGAGAAAAGCTGCTGAACTGGTAGTTAAATTCACAGGATATGGAAAGCTGACACCTCCAAATCCCTCCACTTCTGAAAAAGACACACTAATGAGTTCTGTTTTATTCCTGGAAGGACTCTGAAAGGTACATAGTCAGAGCAGACTAATAACAACACCATATTTTATCTTTTTTAGACTTCCCACTGACAGTCACAACCATTTACTATAAAGATTGGAGCAAATTTACCAAAATAGATATTTAGCAAATTAAGGTTTTTACTGCTGACATATTCACATAAATAATCTTCTAATGAGGAAGTGTGACAGCCCTCTGGCCCTGTATGGGGAACCTTCCTTGTTCCTGGTTTCCTAGTGGGCGGGGCAGGAGCCCAATCAGAACAATTGGGGACAGCTGCCTGGGTGTCCTGGGTACAACTTCAAATGCACTCCAGTCCACAAGCTCTCTCTCTCTCCACCAGCACTGTTTGGTTTGACATTTTGGCTTTTTGTTCTATTATACATCATACAGTACAACACCCTCCCCACCATACTGTCCACTGCATCCAATCACCTACACTACTGATACACTCAGGGACATGCACAGATAGACACGAGGTGGTGCTAGAGTACCTGCCCTTTGCCCTCTGGACAAGGGAAGTGCCCTTTTGAAAGTTACTTTAATTTGTTTTGTTTTTTTACAGTGTAGGCCTACTGTATGTGGCCCATGGTCAATGATCAATTCTCGATTAAAAGCGTGTATTAATAATGCATTGTAATTTTGTCCCCCCCGCACACACACACACACGTGCCCACGGCACACCCGTGCCCACTGCACACCCGTGCCTTCCCCCTCCCTCTCTTCCTTTGTCAACGGTAGATGCGAAAAGCGGACACAAACGGAGGCGTGCTACTCCTCCCCAGCCCTTTTCCCCATCCAGAGTGCCCGAGTGATGACAGCTAACCAGCCAGGTAACACGTAAGTAAGTAACTAAGCCTCGCATTTATTTGTCTCTGTTGTGAAGTAAGTCTCATACAGCGCCAAACAGCTGAGCCTAAATTAGCCGACTGCCCACCTGCTAGTTAGTCATAATCAATGAATGGATTTAACATAATGATGACCACCACATGACCAATGTCGGTAGAATTTGTTGTTGGTACAGCATGTGAAGCCATCAGTATACTTCAGCTGAATATTTTGTATTATGTAGTAATCTTACCCCCCCCCGGTCAACAACTCGCGCGACAATCAAAAATCTCCGTCAGCAACCCCCCCCCCGCCATCCGCTCGCCACGCAAGGTCCCCTAACTTTTCACTGAGCACCTGCCCCCCAAAATGTCTGTGCACGCCACTGGATACACTGATTCTCCTACACCATTGGATTATTGTTTAGTTTTATAAGTTATATACTTTACATATATTACATTCTACATGTTGCGTGTCTTCCTTTTAGTTAAGCCCAAGAGCCAGATCATAACATTAAGCCAATAGCAAAAATGCTATTGGTCCAAGTTGGCATTATTCTTAGTTCAGCCAGTCTCTTTACAGAAGAAGGAGATGCAATGTGCAGTAATGATTAATTGGTATCATAAATTGCCCTTAATAACAGTTTTCGGTTGATTTCTTGTTTCTGTGTGTTTACATTTTGTTTCTCTGAAGATCATTTCAGGGATAGTCAAGTGTTGCTATCCAAACCTGGGCTTGACCCCACTATTATTGGAGGCCCCCCAAACCACCCCAAGGTCCCCTAAATAAATATTGCTTTGTATCTCACAAAGCCTAGCCCTACCTTGGAGGACCTGAGTGTTTTGACATCGATAGTGTCATCATGAACTGTTAATTAAGAATCCATGCTTTCAAATACATGTCAGAGAGAGGGAGAGACAGTGAGAGGAGAGAGAGAGAGAAAGAAAGAGAGAATTAAGAATCCATGCTGTCAAAGACATGTCAAAGAGAGAGAGAGAGGGGGAGAAAGAAAGACAGATAATTAAGAATCCATGCTGTCAAAGACATGTCAGAGAGAGAGAGAGTAGGGGGAGAGAGAAAGAGGTCCCCTCATCCCCAACACTGCTAAATTAACATGAACCTCAAAATCCTTTTGATTTTTGAGCAAGGAAATGTACAGCGAAAAAGCTGGACTGCCCACCCAATTACATTCAGATCAAATCCAGTTCCATCCTTGAGAATTCAGATGACCAAGGTCAGAGATGTTAGAGAGAGAAAACATACTAAGTAATACTTTAGATTCCCCCAGCAAAATGTGAATGACATTTTATAATGATATTTATTTTGATAATTATGTCATGCCTGATATTAATGTGTGCGACTTCATATACGCCACATGGTAATGAACAGTGATGTGTCTCCATGGCACCAGGGGGAGAACCAGCTACAACAGCTGGCTCAAAATGGCCGATGGGAACAGCAGGCAGACTCCAATATCTCTGGGGGAGCTTTCTGTCAGGTTTCATCTTTGTTGCATCAGTTCTTCCTTCCCCGGCAATGGGCCTCTATTTGAGAAGACATTTCCTCTCCGCTACTTGACAACTCAATAAAAATAAGGTCATTAGCAATTTCAAGGCCAATGAAGATCGAAGGTGCCTCAAATCGCCCAATGCAGCATTTAGCTTCCAAAAGGCCAATGTTGGCTTTTCTCCTGAAGGACAATGTCCTACCTCTAGGTTGCTTACTATTGACTGTTATTGGCCAGAACATTTGGTTTCCTCATCTGTTGGGAGATTTAAACTGAAAAACAAAATGTTTTTAAGACTCACACAAAACATTATTTGTATAGCACATTTCAGAAATGAATGCAACACAACAATGCGCTTCACAACAAAACAAAATAAAATGGAATAACAAGACAGATAGTAAAAGACATACAACATAAAATTCATGAATAAATAAATAGTAAGCCCCCCTCAGGCTCTCTGGCAGGCTATTCCAGAGGCTGGGGGCATAAAAGCTAAAAGCTGGCTCTGCATATTTCTTAGTCCTGGGCCTTCGTACAGTTAGAAGGCCAGGACCAGAGGGCCTCAGAACCCTACAGGGCTCATACCTCAAAAGCATGTCTGACATATACTGTATTGCACTGACATATATTGCACAGGTTTAAATTCCTGACTGAATTTAAAAAGTGATGAAATAATCTGATAAAAACAGGCAGCGAGTACTATGACTGGGGGTTATGTGTGCTCTCTGTCTGGTCATGGCCAGTACTCATGCTGCTGCACTCTGTATGTTTTGCGCTGGTCTAATTGCTTTCTTGAGTATAGGCCAGACAGGAGAGCACTGCAGTAATGAAGTCTGCTTGTGATAAAAGCATGTTATAACTGCACCCGTCAGAAGCAGGTTTCACCAGCTAATCACACTACCTATGGCGTCCTCCTCTTCTTCTCTTGTGTGTTGCATTCAGATGTCCAACTCAGTGCTGTGTAGCCACGCCCTCGTCTCTGGTCCCACTTGAAAGAGGCTGGTGTAATGGATTTTTAACTGATCTAGTCAAAAAGGATTTGCCAAGATTCGCTCAAACAGGTTAAGTCTGGTTTATTGAGAAAACATACGAGCGCAAGGACTTCAGGACAACGCACGTGAGTGGTTTATCCAAGTGAAGTGCCGCAGTCTGGTCTGGCGCGACCTTATATTCAAGCAATACACAGGTATGGCGCTTCCAGGATGTGATTGGCTAACCCATTGTACACGTCATATTAAATGGCAGGCGTCATCAACAGTGGTCAAGAATACAGACACGTGACATGAGAAAAGACGGTAATTCTTGCAAGGACAAAGGGACAAAGGATGGTTATTCTGGAGTAGACAATGTCTAGGTGTCTCGACCTCCTGGGGAGGTCATCCTGTATTAGCACATGTCACATAGCTATGTGAATGGTTGAGGGAGGTGGTGAACTACAAAGGAGGTGTTGAAACTACAATTTCTATGACACTGGCCTAAAAAGGTGGTCTGTACAGGGAACAGGTAGTAATTATGTGGTCGGCAGTCTGCTCCGGCTCCCCAGATTAGCATGCTGCGCTGTTTGCCAGGCCCCATTTCTTCATGGATGATC
The DNA here is from genome assembly GCF_949987555.1 of Borostomias antarcticus. Taxonomy (NCBI): domain Eukaryota; kingdom Metazoa; phylum Chordata; class Actinopteri; order Stomiiformes; family Stomiidae; genus Borostomias; species Borostomias antarcticus. Next base: position 12,540,106 of record NC_140240.1, read on the forward strand.
TGAAGCAGCCGACCCCGTATGTAGGCGGTTCAGCAGGGTCCATTGCCGACGAGGTAGGTCTACTCCTTCAATGACTTCTCCCGGGTCCCAGATGTAGTGGTGGATACATGTGGGGCCCGGCCGACTCCCACTTCTGCTTCCAAGATGCTGCCAGCCAGGTATTTGTTGACTACTCCTCAGGGATGTAGCGGAGCATCTCTTGAGCCGCCATTTTGTAAGGGTGGCGGGACTTAAGTCTGCTTTGGGGCACTGCTTTAGTTGTAGTATTGTGCAGGATATGCCAGTCATGTTTCTGGGCTTTCCTTCCCAGAGCTAGGATAGCAGACTCTCGTCGAAGGCCAGCCGGGGCAATTCCCGCAAGGACTGGCAGTAACGTCTCTGGTCCTGAGAGCATTGTTAATTGCAGCATCTACCTTTTTGACATGTGGGCTTCTACACCAGGCTGGGGCACAGTATTCAGCTGCCGAGAAGACCACGGCCTGGCGGCCAGGTTGTACCAGCTAGGCGTCGGATAAGTCGCTCTTGATAAGACTCTTGATGTCACCTTGGCCCTCACTTCTTCTAGGTGTTGTTTGAAGGACAGTGTCCTGTCCAGGTGTATGCCGAGGTACTTTGGGGCTTGCTGGCTACTCCAGGCGCTTGTTGTCAACAAACACGTCCAGTTCCCTTTTTGCTTCTCTGTTGTTTAGATGAAATGTTGCCGACACAGTCTTGCCAGTGCTGAGCTGCAGGCGCCACCTGTGAACGTAGGCTGCCAAGATGCCCATATCGTGGTTGGGGCCCTCTTCAAAATTCAAATTCAAATTTATTTTGCACACACACACACAGTACATGTCAACATTTGGATCATCAACTTCCTCAAAAAAGTTTGCAGTTGTGTGAGTGCCAGGTCTCCAGAGAAGCTATTTAAAGCTTATAGCGGGAGCATGAGCAGTAAGGTGGTCATCTTAATAGGACAGAAGATAAGAATGAATAACATAACAAACATAACATAATACAATACAATACATACAACATAACATAATACTATACAATACCTACAATAAACAATACAAGACATACAATAAACAACATAGAGCACACAGTAAACAACATAGAACACACAGTACAATCAATAAACAATCCCAGATCAGTAGAGTGCTATATGTATGAGTTGAGCAGATTTACTTTCAGTTTCTTCTAACAGGTGGCTCATTCCAGATCTGCGGGGCCCTGGTTGTAATAGTAAAACTAGTACATTTTAAACGTATTTTCTTTCCAAAGATAAGATATGTGTTTCTGGTGTTGTATGTATGCATGGGAGAGCTGGCTGGAATAAGATTGGAGAGTCTAGGGTTAAGATTATAAACAACTTGGTACATCATAGAAGCATTTTGGTGAAGATTGAAAACAGCAAGCCTCAGGAGGTCATAGCGATGGAACAGGGGACTTGTAGGAGTGTTAAAGATATGGCTCTTATAATCTTCTTTTGCAAGCTTTATAGTTTTTTGAGTTGACTGGGGAAAGTATTGCACCATATATTACAATAGTTTATATGTGGTTCAAACATGGTTGTATATAAGATAAGAAGAGCAGATAAGGGAAGACAATATCGTAATTTGAAAAATAAGCCAACATATTTAGACAGTTTAGTCAACAGATATTCAATATGAAATTTGAAGTTAAGTGACTCATCTATGAGGATCCCCAAGAATTTTGTGGAATTGACCCTTGTTAACTCCTTGCCATCTATCCTGAGACAGATATGATCAACTGCATTTTTGTTGGAGTGAAATATAATAAAGTTAGTCTTGCTGAAGTTAAGTGATAGTTTGTTGCATTTGAACCAGGTATATACTTTCAGCAGTTCAGCATTAAGTAGATCTTGAAGCTCATATGAGTTATTGTGGGACAAAACAGGTTTGTATCATCAGCAAATATAACTTTGTACAGTAATTTGGATGTATCAACAAAACGTTGATATAAAGGATGAAAAGCAAAGGCCCCAAAATTGAACCTCGGGGGACCCCATATTTGATGTCCACCTTTTGATATTTGTGTTTATTTATGTCAACATACTGTTGTCTATCATGTATATAGCTACTGAACCAATTAAAAGACACTCCTCTGATACCATAATGGTGCAGTTTCTCCAGTAAAATATTAAAGTCGATGGTAGAGATCCAGAAAAACACCCACTCCACAGTTCGCCTGGTCAATAGCATCATTGATATTTTCAATGAGGTCTAGAATGGCCATACAAGTTGTATTATTTTTTCTGAAACCGTACTGAGAGCTGGTGAGTATATTGAGCTTATCTAGGTATTTACAGATGTGGGAAGTTAGAAATGTCACATGCTGCAGCATTTCACCTTCGTGGTATTTGGCAGGGAAATCCCGTTGGAAATCTTGTGGGATTTCAGACGGGTGTTATTTCGTTTTAGTGATGCACCACCGCCACGTGGCGTCTTTGAGTAGATTTACCTTGTAAATCTCTTGTAAAAACCTTGTAACATCTAACCGCCCCACCACGTGCTCCCTAGACCCTGTTCCCTCGACTCTCCTTCAGTCTGTTGCACCCGAACTCCTTCCCTTCCTAACCCACCTCATCAATGCATCTCTTGTATCAGGATGCTTTCCCTCTGCTTTCAAGACTGCCAGAGTCACCCCCCTCCTAAAGAAACCATCTCTCGCCCCCTCTGATGTCAAAAACTACAGACCGGTTTCCCTTCTATCCTTTCTATCCAAAACACTTGAACGTGCTATCTTTAACCAACTGTCTTCGTACCTCCACCAGAACAACCTCCTAGATCCCCACCAATCCGGGTTCAAGGCTGGCCACTCGACAGAGACTGCCCTCCTTGCAGTAACGGAGTCACTCCATGCTGCAAGAGCGAACTCTCTCTCCTCTGTCCTGATACTCCTAGACCTGTCAGCAGCATTTGATACGGTAGACCACCAGATCCTCCTCTCCACCCTCGATGAGAAAGGCATCGCTGGCTCTGCACACTCCCTGTTTGCATCCTACCTGACGGGCCGCTCCTACCAGGTGACATGGAGAGGGTCGACGTCGGAACCGCGTAGTCTGACTACGGGGGTTCCACAAGGGTCTGTCCTGGGTCCTCTCCTGTTTTCCCTCTACACTACATCTCTGGGCTCTGTCATTCGCTCGCATGGCTTCTCCTATCACTGCTATGCCGATGACACCCAACTGGTTCTGTTATTTCCCCCTTCTGATACAAAAGTGGAGACACGCATAGCTGGGTGCTTGGCTGACATCTCGGAGTGGATGACGACACATCACCTCAAGCTCAATTTGGACAAGACTGAGCTGCTGTTCCTCCCGGGGAAGGGCTGTCCGCACCGGGACATGGCCATCACCATTGAAGACACAGTGGTGACCCCGACTCGGACTGCGAGGAATCTGGGTGTGACCCTGGATGACCAACTGTCATTTTCCTCACATGTCACCTCCGTCAAACGTTCCTGCAGATTCATGCTCTACAACATCAGGAGGATTCACCCTTTCCTCACTAATGAAACGGCGCAGGTACTCATCCAGGCCCTGGTCATCTCCCGCCTGGACTACTGCAACTCCCTCCTCGCTGGGGCACCGGCGTCAGCCATTAAACCTCTGGAACTTGTCCAGAAAGCTGCTGCTCGCTTGGTGTTCAACCACCCCAAATTCTCCCACACAACTTCCCTCCTCCGTTCCCTACACTGGCTCGCTTTAGCGGCTCGCATCCAGTTTAAAACTCTGGCGCTAACCTACAGGGCAATGAAAGGAACAGCCCCCTCCTACCTCCAAGCCATGGTCAAACCCTACACCCCCTCCCGACCGCTACGCTCTGCTACCTCAGGGCGACTGGTTGCCCCGTCACTCCGAGGCTCCTGCGGTCGATCGACACGGTCACGGCTCTTCTCTGTCCTGGCCCCACAGTGGTGGAATTAACTGCCCACTGATGTCAGGACAGCAGAGTCGCTGCCCATCTTTCGTCGCAGGCTCAAAACTCATCTCTTCAAGAAGTACTACAACAATCCTCCCACCTAAGCACTTATTGTATTATATTATATTGCACTGTACTTTAGATTGCGATTCTTGCACTTTGCCTTCAGCACTAGATTATGCTCTTAGTCACTTGTTTTAGAAAGAAGATGCACTTGTGAGTTCTGGCAAGTAGTAGTACATTGGCTCTTCCTACGTTAAATGCAAGTATTGTTAGTCGCTTTGGATAAAAGCGTCTGCTAAATGACTGTAATGTAATGTTATGTAAATTTAGCAGGCTGGGCTCAGTGTTTTTCTCCTATAGTCTAAGAATGAAGCATCATTAAATTTCACATTCTTTAATTTAAATGCTCTGTTGTAAAGCACTTTGAGCTGAATTTATCTGTATGAAAGGTGCTATACAAATAACGTTTAATTGTTATTATTACCTTGTTCTCAAACACATGTTTTCTCCATCTCGATGTAATTTAATTATTACGAACACCATTAATATATCTAGGCCTACAGTAGCCTATCCATCTCGGCAACTGACGTCGGGTCAAGACGTGGTGTCTGTTAAGTCAAATGCGCAAAATAACAGTATTGTAAATATATTTGTTAGTAAAGATGTGGTGAACGTGAGGGTTTTGCGTTTTGTTTCTGGAACGCATTCAACTGGTAGGCTACTCGTAAACCCCGGAAGTAAATTTGATGACGGGGCACCTGGTAATGTAGCCAAGTCTGAGCGCAGTAGGCTATATGGCTTCAGCACGATACAAAGAAAAAATAAGCTTGATCGGAGGTGTGGATCCATACAAAATTGAAATAGTCGCCATGAGTAAAGATCACTCATTGCCAATCATATCCGGACATTAACTATCTTGTGCATAGCGGCAGGTTTGACAGTGAGTGCGTTCACATGCACACTATACGCCGATCAACCGATAATTGTAATAATGCGATTATTGAAATGGTCTTGTGAACACCTTTATCTGATTTCCAAAATCGGGGTAAGGTCCATTGGACGATTGTGGGTTTTCATTTGCACATAACTATATTTTAATAAAACATTGAAGTCCGCCTGTCAATGACTTTAACTAAAATTGTGTTCTGTTGCACCCCCTATTGTTAAATTATAAATTAAAAAAACATACACAATATTTTGTTATTTGAATGATCTTGATTATATATATATATTCAAGATCATTCAAATAACAAAATATCGTGTATGTTTTTATTTATTTATACCGGCCGCCAGCCGTTCAATGAACGGCTATAGGGAATGCGCAGTTTTGCGCTGGCTACAGCCTATTATATGCACAGTTTTGCGCTATGTAGGCTATTATAAATAAGTATTATTCATTGGGGGAGCTTGGACTCGCTGGGGACTGGTGGAGAGACGCGGAGCCTCCCCAGACGCGACATCCTCCAGTTGGCTGAAGAGCTGCGCGCTCTGGCGTTCAAACAGCCACCGGCGGCGCACCTCGCAGTGTCCACAGAAGAATATCCCCCCAAAAAATACCTGCATGGTGAAGACAAGCTGCAGCAAGAACAGAACTGTCTACCAATGCATGAAGTGCACCATAGCTGTCTGTGGTAGTTGCACTGCCAAGGTGCTGAGGATATGCGCGAAGTGTATTTGAGCTGCCGCCTCAACCGTGCGTAAGAGCAGAGCGCATCAACTCGTCACGAGTTACTCGTGTATAGCTACAACTAGTAGCCCATAGCCATTAAAACGGCTTATTGTTTTATTCATATATCAACTAGATAATTCGATAATAATGAGTAGCCTAGTAGGCTATAAAAGGAATTCAATAAGGCCTAATTAGCCTTAAGTTGTAGCCTAGGCTACAGTACAATCACAAGACGCATAGGCCTAGGCTACCGTAAAAAGCGTTGCGTTCTCATAGGCCTATTAACTTAGATAATTATTAATTAGATAAGTATTATGTATCTACGTTCTATGCTGCATCTGTACAGTAGACTACTGTTGTATTTGGATCATTGGCCAAAATGCTGTTCTTGTAGCCGTTTCATCGATTCTTCTCCTTTTGTGAAGTGTAGGCTATATTCTTGTTAAAGTGCGGCCTAGGCTTTATTCTAAAAAATATGAGAAAGGCGTCATAGGCCTACAGACGCATACAAATCATATGTTGCTTTTAGTAACATTAAAAACAATGCAAATGCAAATCATGCAAAGTTGAAGGCCACGACTTCATCAGTTAGGCTAGTGTTGGCATGCTCTATAGATGCTCAGGTCATAATGTCCGTTGAAAATAATTCCCTCTAAGCACAATTTGAATTCTATTAAAAAAGGCTAAAATTAAATTTCCACAATATTCTGATTCCTTCTATATAATTTTTATTTTTTTATGTGTAGCCTAGGCTATAGGCTTCTGTGATGAACAAAACAGCCACAATGTAGCCTGCTTATAGCGAGCGAGAGGGCAGTCTACCATAAAGTGTATAACCATAATGTAATATATCTAGACTACATGCATTGTGGTATTTCTTTATATAGCCCAGCCTGCCTATCAATTGTTTCTCAATAAACAGTTATGTCATCCTCTGAGTCCGAATAAGAAGGCTAATAGACCGGCAGCTCTAAATGCCTTCCCAATCAATGAGACATGGTTGTAAAAATGATGTTTTATTGATGAAAAGGGTAAAACTGAAAAACATGTTAAGAGTCATTGCATTGATCGATGCAGTCCGTTCAAATAGGCATCAAAATATAAAGTAGGCCCATTTAAAATGACCAATTACATCTTCAAATCCCTTCTAATCTTGGCCTTTGATAGGGTTTTTTCCCGCCCTACTGCCAATTATATCCGGACATTAACTATCTTGTGCATACAGAGCACAAACAATGAAACAATGAAACAAATACATTTCCTCCCTGTCTGTCTGTGGCATTCGCTACCAGCAAACACTGAAAATACAGGTCCTCAATTTATTTAGATTAGACTAGCCTATCCAACTGGACCACTCCAATGAATGTTGAACGTAGCCTACTTTTATTCTTTAGGTTTTACAGAATCGGCCTACAATGTCCACACATGCATGCGCCATATCTGACTAGCTCGCCACTCGCCAGCGAACCTGGACTAGACTATTGTAACCCCCCCCCACTACAAATTATTTTATATTCAAATAAACTGGATGGACCGGTTTCCTAGCCCTGGATCGTGGGGAGGGGGGTAGCCTACGTTAGCGGGTGCTTTGCCATGACCGGCCATTCCACAGGTGTTGGATTGAATTCGCTAGTTTGATTGATAGATGGATGGATTTAACGTCCAAAGTATTGTGCAAGTATTGTATAGGCCCATGTGTAAGAGATGAATGGTTGTAACCATGAACTCAGCCAGAGGTAGGCCCTACTGTAGATGATCAGCATTATCACCAGTCTCAATTGATGCTTTCCTACGTGTTGCCATTCATTTAAACCACCATCTCATCTAGACTACTTCTGTTGCTGCATTTTTACATTTATGCTTTCATGATTTCAGAGCGCAATCAACATTTTCCAGGATTCCAATAAGTCCATCCATTCATCCAACTTTGTGCTGAGCGCAGCGCAGGCTGGTAGCCTACTGTCAAGGATCACGACTGATGCACTCCCTTTACACGTCTCGCAACTCCCCAGACCATCAAGAGCATTTTTATATGAAAGACCTTAAGTGGGGTATTCCAGGAGGTAGCCTAATGTAGCAAGTCGTCAGTCTTCATGACGCACTGTTATGCTTGTTTGCTGTGTAGATCGAGTCATAGAAGCGGGCATCTCATCCAGCGATGTAAAACAGCTGGTCAATTCACCCCAACAAGAATAGCCAAGCGAAGGACAAAAATTAAACCACAAACGTTACCGCTGGTCTTGAAACAACTGTGTTAGCCTAGTTCCATATGAGAACACTCCTCGGTCCAATTCCGTATAGTAGATCAGCCTGTGTCCACAGCTGTCCATAGCTAACTGGTGTGTACATTCCATGAATATCCGAAGCAATTATTCCCTATGTAGTTCACTATATGGGTAACACTACTTAGGGAATAGGGAGTGAGTGAACCATTTCAAACACATCTCTAGTCAGCCCCGTTAGCTAGCTTACTCGTCCTGATGCCATGTTCCATGAGAACACTCTGCTAGCTAGCTAGTTAGCCTACTGTATTAAACCTCTACTTGTCCCGATACCTTGTTCCATATGAGTAAACAGATACAGACCCGACGACAGTTACAGAGATACTGAGATTTGTGGCGAGGGGCTGCCAGCTATGTCTTGCTCTAAAATATGTCTGGTTCGAGTGTTTCCCCAAGGGCAGAGAGACAAGGCAATCAAGGCATACGTGGTCCTTGACGACCAGAGCAGCCGCTCTTTGGCAAGGCCAGAATTCTTCAAGCTATTTAACGTCAAGAGCCACTTCTCTCCATACTCACTACGAACATGTGCTGGAGTCATCGACATGTCTGGCAGAAAGGCGGAGGGGTTCCAGATTGAACCTGTGAATGGAGGAATTTCACTCGCCTTGCCACCACTGATTGAGTGCAATCAAATTCCAACAAACAGAGCAAGAATCCCAACTCCCAGAGCAGCTCTCTTCTATCCACATCTGAAGGCAGTGGCAGGTCACATCCCGGAGCTGGATCAAAATGCCCAAATCCTTCTCTTGTTGGGGAGAGACATCATCAGAGTCCATAAGGTGAAAGAGCAGGTCAACGGCCCTCACAACGCGCCCTTTGCTCAGCCGCTGGATTTGGGCTGGGTTGTGGTCGGGGAAGTGTGCCTTTGCAACGGCCACAAACCAGTCGTGAGTGCCTACAAGACCAAAATCTTAGAGAATGGTCGTCCTTCCTACCTGACACCCTGCGACAGCTATATGCATCTGAAAGAGAAGGTGTGCTACGGCGGGGAGCAGCGCAACAGTCCTGTCAGTATCCATACTGCCAAGCTGGAGAAAGTGACAGGGCATAACATGGGTCACAATGTGTTCAAAACTACAGAAAATGACAACAAGCTCGCCTTGTCCATCGAAGACGCTGCCTTTGGCAACAGCCCTTCGCCCTACATTGCCTTCTATGGGCTTAGGCTTGCTGCCAAAGCAGGCGAGCACAAACATGGGACAGACACACGTCAATTTGTGGAAAGACACTTCTACGTCGATGATGGACTTGTGTCCCTACCAACCGACAAAGAAGCTATCAGTCTTCTCCAAAGGACACAAGCATCTCTCGCCATGTCCAACCTTCGCCTCCACAAGATAGTCTCTAACAGTCCAGCTGTAATGAAGGCTTTTCCACCAGAGGATCATGCTCAAGGCATAAAGGAGTTGGACCTTGACGGAGCCACCACACCCATACAGAGGAGCCTTGGTTTGTGCTGGGAGATAGCTGACGACACTTTCACATTCAACGTGTCTGCGGATGACAAACCATTCACGCGACGTGGCGTGTTGTCCACCGTGAACAGTGTCTTTGATCCCCTTGGCGTGGCCGCTCCAGTCACCATACAAGGAAGAGCCCTACTACGGGACCTAACCAGAGACACATCTGATTGGGATGCTCCGCTCCCAGAGGAGAAACATAAAGAATGGGAAGTCTGGCGGAACTCGCTCCAGGAGTTAAGGCTGCTGCATATCCCACGCACTTACGCACAAGATTCTCTCTCTACTGCAAGACGCGTGGAGCTGTGCATGTTTTCCGACGCCTCCACCAAGGCTATTGTTGCGGTGGCTTACCAGAGAGTCATCGACAAAGATGGAAACAGCAAAGTCGGCTTCATCCTGGGGAAAGCCAAACTCGCTCCGCTATCTGAGCCAACCATCCCTAGGCTTGAACTTTGTGCTGCGGTCCTAGCAGTAGAAATGGCAGAGTTCATCGTTGACGAGATCGACCTCAAGATGGATGCAGTAAAGTTTTACTGTGATAGCAAGGTAGTCCTTGGCTACATATATAACGAGAGGAAGCGTTTCTATGTGTATGTACACAATAGAGTTCAGCGGATACGGCTATCAACCAAGCCGGAGCAATGGTTATATGTACCAACAGAACACAACACGGCTCATCATGCATCTAGGGGTGTCCCTGCTTCACACCTGTCAAAAACAACTTGGCTCCAAGGACCAGGATTCCTTCACAGACCATATAAAGACCAACAAGAGAACCCTGAGCCCTTCAAACCCATCAGTCCTGAACTCGATGTTGAAGTACGACCTGAGCTGTCAAGCTTCCTCACACAAGTTCAAAAGCAGAGCCTCACCACTGACAGGTTTAAGTGCTTCTCTACGTGGGACTCGCTACTGAGAGCCATTGCCTGCCTTATTCATATAGCGCGCTCTCACAAGTCCCCAGACAATGTAAAAGGATGTATAGGATGGCATCGGTGCAATCAACCCCGCACTCCCGATGAGCTCTCTCAAGCTATGGATGTCATAAAGGCGGCTCAAATGGGGGCTTTCCCAGTGGAATTCTCAGCCCTCTCTGACTCTTCAAACTCAGTCCTATGCTCGAGGCAGGCCTCATGCGGATTCGGGGACGACTCAAACATGCACCCCTGGAACATGCAGAGAAGAACCCCCTGGTTCTACCAAAACACAGCCACGTCTCTACCCTGTTGGTGCGCCACCACCACACGCAGGTGAAACATCAAGGACGCCATTTCACAGAAGGGGCCATCAGGTCTGCCGGCCTGTGGATCATTGGATGCAAAAGGCTTGTCGGCTCAGTCTTACACAAGTGCATCACTTGTAGAAAGCTACGTGGCAAGATGGAGGTGCAAACCAAGGCAGACGCCACCCGAACGCCTCAGCACATCACCACCATTTACCTATGTAGGCTTGGATGTCTTTGGCCCTTGGCAGGTTTCCGCAAGGCGCACAAGAGGTGGGCTTGCTGAGAGCAAGCGCTGGGCCATCCTACTTACCTGCATGATCACTAGAGCAGTGCACATCGAGGCAATCGAGTCTATGGACCCTTCCAGTTGCATTAGCGCGTTCTAACGGTTCTTTGCAATCCGTAGACCAGCAAGGCAACTGAGGTCAGATTGTGGAACTAACTTTGTGGGTGCCAGCAATGAGCTTGGGCTGACCAAACAGGAAGAGGGATCCAGAGTCCAGAGATACTTGAATGAGCAGAGGTACTCCTGGGTATTCAATCCTCCCCACTCTTCACACATGGGAGGTTCCTGGGAGCGCATGATTGGAGTAGCTCGCAGAATACTCGACTCCATGCTGCTGCAACAACACATCCGTCTCTCCCACGAAGTGCTCTGCACTCTGATGTGTGAAGTATCTGCTATAATGAATTCCAGACCCTTGGTTCCTGTCTCTTCCGACCCAGACAACCCTTTCATTCTGACACCTGCCGTGCTTCTTACGCAAAAGGTTGGTGTTCCCCCTCCTCCTGGAGAGTTCTCAGACAAGGACCTCCACCGAAGCCAATGGAAACAAGTGCAGGCCCTTGCCAGCACGTTCTGGTCCCGATGGAGGCACGAGTATCTCCCTACTCTTCAGTGTCGTCGCAAGTGGAATGAGGCCCATCATAACTTGCAGAAAGGGGATGTAGTGCTGTTAAGAGACAGCCAGGTGACAAGAAATGAGTGGCCCATGGCACTCGTAACAGCCACCTTCCCCAGCCAAGATGGAAAGGTGCGGAAGGTTGAGGTTAAGACCTCTTCTCAAGGAAATCCAAAGACATTCCTATGACCTGTCTCAGAGGTCATTCTTCTTTTGGCTAAAGAGGACTGAACATTGAGTTAGTAGATGATAATGTAAACCTTATAGTGGCGCCTCGGACGCCAGGCGGGGAGTGTTCTGCCCTCCAGGCAGTTGTTAATGTTTTGGTTCATTTGGCGCCATCTGCTGGCGACATGTGGTATTGCATCACTCGCCTCTAAACAGGAAGTGATTCAGTGTGAGGAAAAATGTGGGCAGATCGGCATGGTGTTACATCATCTGTTGTCATTCTTTGATTTAGCCCATCGTACGCATTGCCTGTAAGTTCTGATTTGTTATTTTATAAGTATATCTTTCAGTTTATAGATTAGCCATGGATGGAATATTTGGAAAATCATTTCATGTGAAATTAGTTGATGTCAGATGCTAGCTAGCTAGATAGCTACACTCTAGCCATGCTCTACTCTAGCCATTGTCCATAGTGGACTGACATTTCCAATTCATGTTATGTCGTGCTTATTTGTGACATTTAAGTTACATTTGGTGTATTTGAGTACGTTTGGTAATTGTGTACTGGTTTGTAAGTGAAACTTACTATCTTTATATAATTCTATCTTTGCTATTTTTGTATTAGTAACTCTGTATATATTTCTGTTTATTACAGTTTTACTCCTTTGCTGTATCTGCATGTTCTGAGTCTACACTAAACTGGAGCTAGAATGCTACATCCTGACTCTCGTGTCGGTTCTTCTGGGAGTTCGGCTGACTGTCTAATTCTGGTTAGAGAACACCATCAGGAGGACAGTACAAGCAGTGTTACCTGGTCCACTGTTGACCTGCCCCTCTGGAAGCCAGCCTTTTCCCTCGGAAGTTGAGTGTCCACCACTGCCTCTATGTGGCTGTGGATCATCCTCTCCAGTATTGTAAACAGGACACAGAGCAGTGAGATCAGTCTGTTGGCCTTGAGGTCTTCCGCTGGTTTGTTTGGCTTCAGCAGGGCTATGACAGCTGCACGGCGCCAGGTCTTTGGCGCTAGCCACCCTGGAAAGAGAACATACCTTTCGTGATGTCAGACGTGCAAAGTTCCTATCAGCACCCGGGAAGCGGCCGTTCTTCAGAAGCTGGGATGCAATGGCGTCTGCTGTAACCGGGCACCTAGGGGGTGTCGTTTTTCTGCCTGTCAGCTGGTTGATGGTCTGACATGCCTTGCGGCTAGAGTGGGTGAAGTCAATGTACTCAATGACCTCCGTCCATCTGGCCTTACGGGTGGCGTCCAGCTTTTGGAGTAGTGCCGATGCCGTTGTGTCCACATCTTCCCTTGAGCTAGCCTGCTGGTGGTGATGCAGGAGGAGACTACACTCTTCATCCCAGCCCGGGACGTAGTTCTCATTGTAGCCTCGGGGGATGGTTATCTTTGCTGCCCCTAGGAGAAGCTCACAGTAGGCGCCATATGCAATGTTGACGTCAGTGGTGTCTGGGTCCGGGCGAGCTGATCTCCATTCCGTCTCCACAGTAAATGCCTGCCAGTTGGCCTTCCCCGATACCGGCTGCACCCACCAGTGATGGAATTTTGATAAAAGATGGCCGATGGTGGGAACCTGCCAATGACGCGTCTCTCCGGTATCAGGTCATTACTGCGGCATACAGTAGAGGCCAGGTCCAGGTTGGTGTGAGTGTTCCACTGGGGAGAGTAGAAGCTTGGATGCTCTTTTTGATTGTAGAGGAGCACAGCATCTGCGTTGGACGCTCGTTCACACAGTATCACACCATCCAGTGTTGTGTGATTGTATCCTCAGTCCGTGTGTTGGCTGTTGAGGTCCCCTGCATAGATGGCAGGTGCCAGGACAAGTGGGAGTGCTGACAAGGTCAGTGTTGATGGTGGGGGCTTGGACACGATTACTGATGTGTCCTGGATCTTGGTGACCAGCCACTCAACACTGCAGCCTGGTGGAGATTGGTCCACATGTGTCCAGCTTAGATCGGTCCTGACGAAGGTTGCCAACCCATGCTGTTTACTGTGGGTGGACCCAGTGAGGTGGAACCCAGGCAGACTGAGGAGGCTGTAATCTCTGCAGTGGGTTTCCTGGAGGAGGACGGCTGCTACACCAATGGAGTCAGCAAGGTGACATATGACATCCAGTTTGGCAGTGGTGAGGCCCTCGGCATTAAGTTGAAGCACTGTCAGACCTCGGCGCTCAACAGTCAGGATGGCCACCCATCCTGACGCGGACCTGTGTCCTCTCAGCCTCTTGCACCTTGGTCTGCCAGCTCTGCGATGGTTTGGCGACATTAGTTTCGCAAGTTGGTCTTGCACCATTACTTGCTACTCACAGGGGAGGCCATGTGAAGGCTGTTGTCTTATCCCCCCTATGGCTCAGCCAGCTACATTGTCTAAAGGGGATGATGACATGTTCTGAGATCCCTGTTGCCCTACAGAACACAATTGCATTAATATCCAGCACAAGACAAATACAGGTAGGAACAGAGGAGAGAGAGGTATGCCTACCTGGTCGATGACTTCTTCATTCGTGACCTCCCGACATCCTAGTGTAGACTAGTCATTTAAGGGGAGACACGATAGGTGAAAACATCGTTTTTCAACGCCCTGGTCAAATGTGAGATTTTGTGCTAGTTTGCTTCCATAACATGTCTTCTTTCATACTAGTGGAAATAAAACCTCAAAAATACGCATTTAGATGTTTATTTTACTTCATTTAGTCTGTTTGCGTCTGTAGATTCTTCCTAAAATCACCAAAAGTTAGCATTTTTTCGCAACGAACCAGAGCGCGGCCGTCTTTTGGATCCGCTCATGTGATATATCGATAGAAAGATCTCTCTCTCAAGCCTGATGTTATCGCAACCAAACCTGATAGTTTCATTTGTATCAGCAACCAATCGTGGAAATACAAAGGCGGGTTTGATGCTAAACGTGAAATCTCATTGGCTGTTGTTGATTTCTGAGAACGTGATTGGTTCAGCGCGTCATGTGACACGTATCAATTTCCTGATATCTAATCCAAACAATGCCGTCTGTAAAGCGTTCTAAACGTAATAAGCAACAACGACAACAGTGTTTGCCCGCAAGATTGAACAGAAAACAAGAGAAACTAAATGGAAAGGTTTACATTTATGAGATATAAAGTGCCTATTCGCGCAAGTTGACATTAGCCGGTGCTAGCATGTCCAGTGAGCAGCAGAGAGATGAGGCTAGCGTTAGCATGTCCAGTGAGCAGCAGAGAGATGCGGCGCGTTTGAATGAGCTGATAACTGGGTTGATTTGTCCTTATTGTGCAGGGACTGGTCTTAAAATTAACATAGATCCTCAGAATAGTGGGTTATGTAGTACTTTGCTCTTAGAGTGCAGTCTTTGTGAGAAATGGCTATCGCAAAAGTGTCAACAACTAGGAATGATGTTGCATTTGATGTCAATGTGAGGATGGTCCTCTTAGCGCACGAGTTAGGGTTGGGGTATGCAGCTCTCCAAAAGATTAGTAAAGTGTTAGGGATCCCAGGGCTTCATCTGAAAACGTATCAGAAACATGACAAGAGGGTGACAGGTAGGCTATTGAAACGTGTTCCCTCTTTCTCTCTCTCTCTCTCTCTCTCTCGCCAATATCAGAAGCCTATACATATGTGACCGCCGCTGGTAATTTGGTCCTCAACTAGGCATTTTCATTTTTCAGTTTTTTACAGATTATGAAAGTGCAGATTGTAAGCTTTCAAATGAGGTCTCATACATTGAAATCTGAACATATTTGAAGAAGATATGCTTATTTGAATGCTAGTACTGCCAAATCAACTTAGCTGAGAAATCTCCCTCCAAAGTTCTCCAACATTTTCACACCTCTGACTGCCAGGTAATGGGCGTGAACAATAGCCTGGTAACCGCACCCCCAGCCACTTCCCCACTGGACGATCTGTCATTATCTGTCAGAGTGGCTGTCAACTTGGGGTATTACCTGAGAGTGGCTGCCAAGTGAGGTGCTCTCTCACTGATGATCCCACACTCTTTGAGTCAGTATTAATCTTGTGTTGTGAATGCAGTTAAGAACAATATAAGATGAAGTTCAAATTTAACGTTCTTTATTGTCACATACATGATATACATTACAAGCATAAGTAGTAAAGTGTACAAAAAAAGGCAACAGTCTAAGTGTTAAAGTGTACAGTCAGTTGTCTGTTGTATAGACAAGGTGCATAGTGTTCATTGTGATCAAGTGCACAACAAAGTAATAAGGTGCATAGTGTTCAATGTGATCAAGTGCACAACAAAGTAATAACAAGGTGCATAGTGTTCATTGTGATCAAGTGCACAGCAAAGTAATAACAAGGTGCATAGTGTTCAATGTGATCAAGTGCACAACAAAGTAATAACAAGGTGCATAGTGTGATAGTATTTTAAACTGATCTAGTCAAAAGATTTACCAAGATACGTTCAAAAGGTTAAGTCTGGTTTATTGTGAAAAACAATACGAGCGCAAGGACTTCCTGAAAAACGCAACAAAGGTGGTTTCGTCAGCGAAGTCCCGTTTATGGGTATTGCTGTGGCTTATATGCAATCAAAACAAAGGTACAGTGCTTCCAGGATGTGATTGGCTACTCCATTGTACGTCATGTGAAATGGCAGGCGTGGCCAAGAGTACAGGCATGTGACATGAGAAAAAGGCGGTAGTTTCTAAGAGGGACAAAGGGATTTGGGGGAGGTGATGAATTACAAAAGGAGTGAGAGGACAAAGGTTTAAGGTGTTTGGATGTAAATTCCTGAACAATCCCCCATTTGTGCCTGAACAGGTACACAAAAATAAAATATAAAATCCAAACACAGTGTAAAAAGTCAGCTATGCTATACATGTGGAAAGGAAATAATCTCTCCACTAGGTGGAGCAAAAAAAATTTTTTTTTATTATTTTCTTTCCACGTGCAAAATCACGCACCAAAACCCCTTGTTTCAGAAATTTGACAGGAAACAAGATAAAAAAGATGACATGATTATATACTATTTATAGTCTAAGAGTGGACAACCATTCACCAAAAAACTTGATTTAACAAGGCAAAAAAGATAAAATGGTTACCAGTGTAAGAAGGGCAAAAAACCTCTTGGTCAATTTAGAGGAAAAACCCAAACTTATTTATCAACTCATGTTTCAACCATTGTAACTCTTGTAAACAAATATGATATTTTTCAGATTATTTAAAGTTCATTCACTCTTGTGAATAATCGCATGTGATGTCCTATGGAACATAGCTTCCATGTGTGCGTCTCTGAATGTTTAATGTAGGTTCCAGTGTGTGCGATTAGAGGTGCAGTCATTGCTGTTGAGATTGTCCATGTTGTCATACCACAACCACAAGAAGGAGGTGACCGGCAAGGTCAGTCTCCGATTGCTCATCAGAGGAGAGGAGAGTGTGGCGGTGACTGTCAAGGTCACTCTTGTTCACAGTGTATATCCAACAGTCATTTAGGGGACACTTCTCTTTTGGGCAATAGAATGTCACTGGGGAATGCAAGGCGTCTTCTCTTCTAGATCGCAACTTCAATGTCGCGTTGTTTGAATCAGTTATGTTCAATGTTAGTTGCAGTGTGTGCAGGTGTGTGTGCGTGTGTGGTGCATCTTGTGAGGTCATGGCTGTGGAGTTTCTCCATGTTGCCATCATAACGATCATGAGAAAGAGGTGACCAGCAAGGTCATTTTTCCTCCGATTCCTCGTCAGAGGAGAGGACAGTTGTGGCAGCCCATGGCTTTGGCTTCTGAGCCCTCTGGTTCAGCTGCATCCTTGATCTCCTGGTGTTGGCGATCCCCTGGTGGACCGTCCTCTGCTGCTTGGACCCGTCGGCAATGGCTTGCATGGATCCACGAAGTCCTCTCAGATCGCTGTCTGCGTGGTGAGTAGAACCTGGTACGGCCCGAGCCACCTCGGCGAGTTCCAGCTCCTTCGTCTGTGGTCGCGGACCAGGACCCAATCCCCAGGAGAGATGTGATGCAGGAACCCCTCCTTAGCCTCAGGAATGGCGGTCCTCACTCTGTTGAAGACATCCATGTGAATATCACTTTGAATATGGACAAAGAAAACAAAAGGTCTGAGCCAGGGCAGGAAGGACATAAGGTGTGGCCCTTCTGACTTAAACAAAGAGAGGAGGAAGAGCGAGGTGTTTACAATTACAAAAGAGAGAGAGAAACAAAAGGTTGAGGTGTTTAGGCAGGGGACTGGATGAATAGGTATTGAAAGAAAAGATATGAATCTGAATAGTCTTGAGACTATGTGTTAAATTCCATGACAACTGGTTCCTCCCGCAACATCTACTTCTCTTCCATGTTTTCTGGCCTGTTCTCAGCCTGCTCATCTGCTCCTGGTAGTCTCTTGTCTCCCCATTGGGCAGGTTTACATAGAGCGGTCAGCCAGCGAGCTCTCGGAAGGTGAGGAGGGAGTCCCTGTCCTGGTCCAGCAGGGTGAAGGTGCGCAGCCAGGGCGCCAGCAGCACGTACAGGCTCTTGAACTGAACCCGGTCCACACGGTACTGCTCCACGTAGGGCCTGCCCGGGTCGTGCTGCTGGAGGGCCACCTCGGCGCTCCCGCTCCCCCAGTACAGGCTGATGAAGTGCTCCGTCTGTGGATCCACAGATGAGAGAGACAACAGAGACAAAATAGAAGAGAAAAAAGGAGAGTCCTCTGGTCTGGTCTCCCTGTTCCCTTCTTTGGTCAGGAACGGTTATCCAAAATTTCCTGAAGTCAGGATAAAAAATAGAGATGGGGCAAAGAAAATGACACTAAAAATGAACTGGCTTCATTTACAATTAACTAATCAAAAAATCCATCAAAACTTCATTTGTATAGCTAAAAATTTGTATATCTAAAACCTCCCTCTGCTGTCATTTGAGGACAGAGTATTGGGCACCGCTTCGGACAAAATGGTCTCTTCCCTGTTTCATACTTATCTGTCGCTCACAGTGAGTCGGTGACATGGCGTTGGCCTTCAATCTCACGAACCCCAGATTGCCCATCTGTAGGGAAACAGGCCAGTAACCTCCATCTCCACCTCCGGTCCTGTGCCTGTCTCCTGGTTCGGCATTCACCCATCACTCCCGGAACGACAGTTGTCTGTAAAAAAACACTCAGAAAAAACACTCAGGCCCGATGAATGTGCCTCAAACTATAAACATGAGATATTTAACAAACATTAAAAATATATAAATGGGTTAGGAGATGCTGTATTCAGGTTAAGACACTGGCAAACATTATCTATCCCCCCCACTATCATGTACAAACCTTACGTCCTCAGCTACATCTGTCTCGTCCTGTTTATTTACCTTAAAAAAAATGGGTCTATATTGGCTAGTTAAAATCTACCTTGTGGGTTGTTCAAGGGAACTCCAGCAGGTGGCGCTGGACCCCAGGTCTGAGAATTCTCCATTTCTTTTATCTTGCGGTAACTGTGACACTGTGCCATCCAGTGACCATACTGACCACAATGGTAACATGAATCGTCTCTGTCTTCACTTCGATTATACCTTTTTCCTCGCCTAACCCTACCAGAACGCTTCCCATTGTTTCTCTGTCACCCCTCTGGTCGTTGTTGGTTGGGAGGCGGGGCGGCAGCTACAACAGCGAGTGAAACAGACACAGTTCGGGAAAGAGGTGTGAGCTCTGAGTGCCGAGTCGGCGTGATAGAGTTCAAAACGGAATGACTAGGAGGGGGGAGGGACTCTGAATATTCCCCTCTCTGATTAACTTCCTCAGCTCCGCGTCTTTCTGACTTGAAAAAACACTTGTGTGCGAGTATTTCCCACTTCCTGAATGCATTCCAATCTATCGCATTTCCAGGCTCCCTTCCTAACCTAGTCATCTCAAACGCCTGTAACTGAGCCCTAACAGTCGCTAACTCACTAATATTGAGTGTACCGGACAGGGGGAAATCAGAATGCTTCGCCCAGATCAAATACTGTACACAAGCATCATCCCAAAGCCTTTGCGCAACAATCTTAGCTGGCCCAGACAGCGAACTAGTATTGGTATTCATAATTAACACAATACCCTACAGCCTATAATTCAAAACTAACGGTGAAAAGAAAAGTATAGTAAAAACAGGCGGGAAATAAACAAAGGAATACAATTTCGAAAGAAAACAAAGAAACATTAAACCGCTTAGTACTCACCCAGTCAGGAAGTCCTTTGTTCTCTGGCTCAATGGCGGATCACCGGGAGAGTTGTTTTCCTGCGTCTCCTAGACAACCAGCTAGCCTACTGGAATCTAGCAGTTACGAATTTTAACAGTCTAAAAAGTGTAAAAAAATACTTACAATACTTTACCTGGATCCATGGCGCGCGTAACAAACAATACAAGGCAAGAGCCGAGGCTCAAACAGTAAACACATAAGACGAACAACCCCGTGCACATACAAGAGAGAAGACAGCAGACTAACACGGGAACGCAAAACAAAGAACGACCAAAGATGACGAAAAGACGACTAACATACGACTTAACACACAAGCATGCTCGAACTGCACCAGCCACTTGGTCAAGGCTAGACCGGATGTCTAGATCCTACCAAATACTGTACAGCCACTTGGTCAAAGCTAACTCTCGTTAGGTTTACCAACTTGGTCAAAGCTAACTTCTCGTTAGGTTTACCAAACCACCCGGGATCAAAGGGGAAAACGTTTCTCCAAGAAACGCGGATTGCCAAAACTATCAATCACTCCCGTAGCTACATCTGTTGGTAATCGTTCTTCAACGAAACATCAACAATGCGCGCCCTACCCTCGGTAGGAACGAAACAAGGACGAAGTCAAAGGACAATACGATATAAATATCTATTGCTGTTTACAAACTTCCTTAGTACTAAATACCCACGCTGGGGTTTCTGTTTTCAACAATCCAGACCAACACAACTTGAACCAAATCAAGGCAAAATACAACTCAGAACCATAAGAGGGTTCGTTTAAACGTACCTGTGAGCCTCAAGAATCCAGTGGAAGAACTGAGGAAATAATCTCAGCGTGCGCTCTGGCGCAAGACAGAAAATTGATTTTCCAACGCCCACTATAATGGACCGACACGTCTGCCGATCAGTTCATCCACTGGAATCCCGAAGCAACACGCAGGCAGTTCTCCCATTACCATCATCGTCGCCAACTGTGATAGTATTTTAAACTGATCTAGTCAAAAGATTTACCAAGATACGTTCAAAAGGTTAAGTCTGGTTTATTGTGAAAAACAATACGAGCGCAAGGACTTCCTGAAAAACGCAACAAAGGTGGTTTCGTCAGCGAAGTCCCGTTTATGGGTATTGCTGTGGCTTATATGCAATCAAAACAAAGGTACAGTGCTTCCAGGATGTGATTGGCTACTCCATTGTACGTCATGTGAAATGGCAGGCGTGGCCAAGAGTACAGGCATGTGACATGAGAAAAAGGCGGTAGTTTCTAAGAGGGACAAAGGGATTTGGGGGAGGTGATGAATAACAAAAGGAGTGAGAGGACAAAGGTTTAAGGTGTTTGGATGTAAATTCCTGAACAATAGTGTTCATTGTGATCAAGTGTACAACAAAGTAATAACAGTCCCCAGCTCAATACTCAAGGTAATAACAGTACTCGGCTCAGTATTCAATATTCGAACAATGCAGTCTGTGCAAGTGTGCGCAAGTCTGTGCAAGAGAACAAGCAATGCTTCAGTATACAAACAGGAAAAGGCTGTGGCCTTTCTCCTGCAGTGCTGTCCGTCCTGATGATCTGCAGTGAATCTACAAGCGGACAGTCTTTTTCTGAGCTGCTGTGGAGTTTGGCGGGGGACATGTGATGTCTCGTCCCTCATCAGAACAGAACTCTCTGATCTTGTTAAAGAGATATGTCTGTCTGGCCATGTCCAGTCCGGGTGGGGCTTGCACAGGAAGACCTTCTCTGGGGGGCAGGACATCAGGCTTGCGCAGCAGCTGAAACTCAACTGCTGGTGCATCCCGGTGTTCTCTGGCCACAACCATGCCAGGTCTCTCTGCATCAAAACTGCAATAGAATAGAAGGAAGAAAGTACATTAAACTATTGCCCACAGTACTGGCACTCCATATACATAAAATAGTACCAGAAAGTGTTGATTAAATAGACTAGCTAATGCATGATAATTACCTGAAGTGCTGGTAACTCGAAATCTGTGGGAGTGCCCGGAAGTAGGGTTTCAGATGCTCTTGCCAGTTGTAGCATTCAACAGGCACGGTGCCGTCTTCCAGTCCAACAAGCTGGGGGATGTTGACGTGCTTCACAGGAGAGCTGTCCCTGACGACTCCAGCAATGGCAGACAGAGTGTCCACTCTGGTCTTCCTGAAGCTCTGCTTGACCAGGCCGAAAGCACCAGTCAGGGCCAAACTTGGTGTGGCCTGCAATCAGGAAGTGGACGTCCAGCTGCAGGTGAAGCTTGTGCATGGTCCGCCAAGCACAGTACCACAGCACAAAATTGTTCTTGTTTTGTCCACGGCAGTTGTCGCAATGAAGGTCCACGTGTGTTTCTCCAACTCCATAGTTGTTGAAGAAATGATGCACGTAGTTGATGACTGCATTGCTGCCCTTGCTTGAGGCCATCCCTTCGTCGATCAGGTAGTTCACTTGCTTCGGTATTCCCTCACAGCAGACACCAAAAATGCCACACTTACGAGGAGTCAAGAAGTACATGGGTCCTGGCTGAAAAGGGTCAGAAGGGAAGTGAACCTAAGAGACAAAGGAAAAAATAGGAAGAAAAGGAAAAGATGAGATGCATTGAAAATCAAAAACACACATGTAACCCTAACCATACCACATCACATCACAACACACTCATCATAGGATGAACGTATTCTCACCTGTTGTGCAAAATCAAAGCTGTAGTGCATAGTGATCTTCTTGCTGGCTGGTGTGGAGGGGCCAAGGGAGAGCTGCAAATCCTCACAGGTCTTGGCACATGTAGCTTTCATGTCATTGTAGAGTGACCGCTCCTGTAGAACAAGGTTGAGATGCTGCTCCTGCTTCTTCAGCTTGGCTGATTTCACGTTGTCAGGCAGGTTGGCACTTCGGTAAACTTGATAGTTGTTGCTCTGACACTGCCAGCAGAGATCTGTCCGGGGTTTGGTGCTTGCTATGTGAGGGAGCAATGACTTCCACAGCCATCTGAAGGTGTCCAGAGCCACAACACGGTGTTCTGAAAATAAATAATATTTTATTAGTATGATATTGAATTAAATATGTATGTTTTTAACCATAGTATGTAAATATGTATGTATTTATCCAACTTTTACATACCAAGCTTTTCCACAGCATCTTTGTAGAGCCGCCACACTGAAGCTTTGGAGACATTGGATGTCAGCAACTTTGCAGTTAAATCCCTGTGACCAGGGTGTCTGCCAGGCAAGACAATGGCATGGTCTTCAGCGTAGTTGCCGATGAACGTCACAACTCGTTCGATGTCCTCTTTCTTAAGGAAGTAGCGGTTTGTACGTGGACCTTTCTTCCTTTCTCGCACTTGTCCACCATTCTCCTGGTAGTCTTGGGCTATGGCCTGGAGCTTGTTTTTGCTCATGCTGTAACCAAAACAAAAAACAAAGGTGTCAGACTAACATACCTCTCATGCTCTCTCATTCTGTTTCTCTCTGTAATATAGCTACCTAGCTAGCTAGCTAGCTCGATATTAGCTGCCTCGCTGGCTAGTTTAGGAACAAAGGGCTAGCTCAGCTAACTAGCATGTTAGCTAACGTTAGCTAGCTAGCCTTTGTTAGGGCTAGTGCCTTTGTTATGCTAGCTAGACTTAGTCACTTGTTTAGAAAGGAGCTACTGCTAAACGACTAACGTAAATGTAAACAGCACAGATAGTATAAAGATAGCTAACCCTATAGAAAAGCAGAAAGCTTGGCGGCAGACAACCGTCGTGTGAATCTGGTACGTCGTTCGACGCAACTTTCGTTTGGCAGCCACCTGCTTTGTTGAAACAGTCAGCTCTGTATCACAGTTCATCAAGTACAAAACTGCGTGTACGAACGAGTCCTGCTCTCCTGGAGTTCTAGCTGCCATGTTCAGTCTCGACCGGTAAACCACTTCAGGGTTCACTTTGCGAAGGCAAGAGGTAGGAGCCACAGCAGAATTCTCCTTTCGTCTCACTTGGCACTTGCAATCAAAGTTTTTGATCCTGTCCATTTCTTCTGCTTCACAGTCGATGTTCACGGTAACAATATCGATTGCTCGTAAAACTCTTTCCATGTCCTGGATGTCATCCCCGTCTTCTCCATCTTCGTCGACTTCCAGCTCGAGATCAGAAGCATTGTCCTCTTCTTCACTACCACATTCCGAGTTTGTACCATCGTCAACATCCATGTAGTCCTTTAGGTACGAATCCATAAGTTCTCCATTGTCGAATCGTCGAGCGGCGTTGAGCAGATCTTTGTTCAGAGCTTTCGCAAAAGCTGTAGCATCCATGGTAAACTTGGGACAGAATGTAAACAAAGACGGCGTGCTGTTCTTATGGGCAGGGTGGGGGGCGGAGAACCCGGAAGCAATAGCCAATGAAAACAAATCATGCTAATCGATCTGCCCGCCCCCAAGCCCGGCTCGAAATCAGCTAAAAACGAGCTTAGTTTGCAGACTAATTAAACGTATTTTGTGAACCTAAAACTGTTGTCTGTTATAGTAAGTAGGTTCTTCACAACTTCAACTTTGGTAATACGCAAAAAAACAAAAAACGAAAAAAAAAGTTTTTTTTGCTATTTTGCCCTCTAGCGCATTTCGGGGTTTGCCGAGTTGCGGACCAAATCACCAGCCGCAGTCACATATGCACAGTAGTCTCCCTCTCTCTACCTGTGGCATTTCTACATGCATCCATAAACTGACCAAATAAACTGTTTTAATTTCAGTTGCTGAAATAGAGAGAGGTCTGGAGTCCTTGCACAGAAGCAGAGAGCAGATTAGGCAGGCAGATGTGGACCCAGAGGTAGGTAAACTGACTGCCAATAAATGCAAAATGTTACAAAATTATTACAGTTATTGAGAATTATTACAATAATTCTCAATAACCAGCGTTCAGTGGACAACATGAAGGCAGCAATATGGGGTAGTCCGCTTCACTGATGACAACCCCATGCGCACCAGGAACATATACTACAGCTGAGTGGGATCTACAAACCAGCTGCTTAGAATAGTTTTGTAGACTGCAGCTGAGTGGGATCTACAAACCAGCTGCCTAGAACAGTTTTGTAGATGGCTAGTGTGGTGCCATCTGAGGAGTGACTCTGTAGACCTATGACGGCATAGCCTGATGTCTCCTATGGTGTTGCTTTTGACGATGGTTATATCACTTGTTTGTTTGGCAATCTATATTTAGCTTCTATTGGTGTTTACCCTGCATTGTTTACCACATCTTGTCCTGTGTATTTATGAATCAGCTTACTCTTCATGTTCATTCATTCATTCATGTTTTCTCCATGTAAAACGCTTAAAAAAACACAAAAAGCTAGATAATCTGTTTTCTCATGCATGTCCTCGTCAAATGTGTCTATCTTTGTCCATGATCTGTTTAACAAAATAATACAAGCTTTCTAAAAGGGAATGTTCTCTTCCCTACTAACATTGTCTCGTCTCTAGTCTCGTCTTACTAACATCCCACTCGTGGGCTGTACCTTGACGTGGTGAGTGGGCTTCCAACTAAACAGGTCTTGCTTCTCTATACAAAATGTCTACTCCTGGACTATTCTGAATCCACAACATGCTGTGTTATTCAGTTTTCAGTTTCTATGTGTTTTCAGATGTTGTGTAATGTTGTTACTAATGATGTGATTGGATATTGTGTTTGTAAATATTGGTTTACAATGCAAATGTGTGGTTTTTTACAATACAAATTTTCAAAGCCCGTTTTCTCAAAATGAGTTATTTCTCATCTTAGGGACATCAAAACCACCACTTGAGTAGCACCTACATACACCTAACTTTCCAGTTTTGTTCCAATCCATTTTCTGAGAGTTTGTCCAAGGGGGATTTTTAAAATTTCATTCATAGCCTGATTTATATAACAGTTTATCCCTAAAACATGGCGAAAATTGGTCTTTTAATGACTGTTGACAGTATTTTCTGATTTCTGAAGTGAAGAAAAGAGATATCAAAATCCCCCTTGGACAAAGTTTGAATAGGGATATGTGAACAAAATGAAACAAGAATTTTGAATCTGGCTTGAACCAGTTAAAAAAAATGGTTTCCTGAAATTATGCAAATTAGCGCATATTTAACGCATATAATGCCTAATTTGCATATTTATCCATAAGATTTCAGAAAACTTGTAATACAAAAAAGATGCTCCTTAATGTACCTAACAAACTTGGGGAGTTTGATGGTGATACCTATTAAGGATTTTTTTTTTCCTATTCACCTGGGGTGTCTCCCCTTAAAAAAATAAAACTCTGACAAGGCTTGTGAGCCAAGTATAAGGACTCACGATTGGTCCCGCCTCCCGACATACCATGTGGTACCAATGTCGTAGTAATGCTGGCTTACAAGCCTTGTTGGACGTGTGCTAAACCAGACAGAGGTAAACAGGATGTTCTTGTTGAACTCGTCAAAATGTATTACATTAATAAATTCAGACTCAATATTTTTTGGGGAAAATGCAATACTTTTATTCTGCACCTTTCTAAAGGCTCTGGATGTATTATGTTTTAGAAATTATTTGTCTACATAAAAATCTTGTCTATAAGTATTTGGCTCCAATAATGAGAACTTCTGTCCTGGTTTAATTGAAGGTTTTGAGCCATCCAAGTATTTATATTTGTAATACAGTATAAACATTTTTGGTGGGACTAACATTGGTGACATAGGGTGATATAGAAATGTACAGTTGAGTATAATCTGCATAGCAGATCATACTGAAAATCAATTGAAAAATCAATACCATGTTTCCTAATATGCCACGTGGTAACACGTGTAAGAAAGTGTACAGGGCCCAGCAGTGGCGTATTTAGGCATGGGTGACATGGGCAGCCGCCAGTGCGGCATCTCGCAGTGGGCGGCAAGAGGAGCAGAAAAAACTCTGCAAAAAGTCCCCCCCCCCCCGCTCAACTACTTGCCGACGGGCTATTATTCACAACCGGAAAGCCCGTTCATTTCACGTTTACAAAACAAAACTGAAAGTGGGGGGCGCCGTAGCGGGGTTTTTGCCCAGGGTGCCATATAAGCTAGAAACGCTACTAGGGCCCAGCATTGAACCTTGAGGAACACCACATGTATCCACTAGGGCTGACCCCAACGATCCACAACAGGGATTAATGCAACAAAAAAAAATGGAAGAAAGTCACACAGCACAACATATTGCACAAACACTGAAAGAGATCATTTCTGATTGGGACATTCCAGGAGATATGATTGTTTGCGTCGTCCATGACCATGCACCAATCTACTGGCCGAGGACCCATCTTGGGGGGAAGTGAAGGGAGTCCGTTGCGCAGGGTATACTCTCCAGCTTTGCATAAACAGTGTGCTAATGCAAGATCCTGTGTGTTGCACTGTTGCTGCCGGGAGGCGCCTCGTCTCTCACTTCAAAAAAAGTGCGAAGGCCACCGCAGCACTTGCAAAAAAACAGAAGGAACA
The DNA here is from genome assembly GCF_949987555.1 of Borostomias antarcticus. Lineage (NCBI taxonomy): Eukaryota > Metazoa > Chordata > Actinopteri > Stomiiformes > Stomiidae > Borostomias > Borostomias antarcticus. The sequence continues at coordinate 12,567,318 of NC_140240.1, forward strand.
GAATGTCACTGAGCATAAACAAATGCAAGATGTTGCGACTAGATGGACTGCTGTCAGGATTTGTTTATCTAGGACCCAATAGACCAACTCGGGAGACAGGAGACCACCCAGCGGGCGGTTTAATAGAACAAAGGATGGGAGCCACAAAAAGGTTTGCCACAAAACAAGAGAGCTGTAGAGGTTTGGAGGTGGAGTTGGTGTGGGCTGGCAGGGTGTTGCGGAGGAGGTCCGGTGTTACGTTCCACTTTAGTAAGGCCTACAGTCCATATATGTGACAGCGGCTGGTGATTTGGTCCGCAACTCGGCAAACCCCGAAATGCGCTAGAGGGCAAAATAGCTAAAAAAACGTTTTTTTTCGTTTTTTGTTTTTTTGCATATTACCAAAGTTGAAGTTGTGAAGAACCTACTTACTATAACAGACAACAGTTTTAGGTTCACGAAATACGTTTAATTAGTCTGCAAACTAAGCTCGTTTTTAGCTGATTTCGAGCCGGGTTTGGGGGCGGGCAGATCGATTAGCATGATTTGTTTTCATTGGCTATTGCTTCCGGGTTCTCCGCCCCCACCCTGCCCATAACAACAGCACGCCATCTTTGTTTACATTCAGTTCCAAGTTTAACCATGGATGCTACAGCTTTTGCGAAAGCTCTGAACAAAGATCTGCTCAACGCCGCTCGACGATTCGACAATGGAGAACTTATGGATTCGTACCTAAAGGACTACATGGATGTTGACGATGGTACAAACTCGGAATGTGGTAGTGAAGAAAGTTGCGTCGAACGACGTACCAGATTTACACGACGGTTGTCTGCCGCCAAGCTTTCTGCTTTTCTATAGGGTAAGCTATCTTTATACTATCTGTGCTGTTTACATTTACGTTAGTCGTTTAGCAGTAGCTCCTTTCTAAACAAGTGACTGAGTCTAGCTAGCATAACAAATCTAGCACTAACTAACAAAGGCTAGCTAGCTAACGTTAGCTAACATGCTAGTTAGCTGAGCTAGCCCTTTGTTCCTAAACTAGCCAGCGAGGCAGCTAATATCTAGCTAGCTAGGTAGCTATTACAGAGAGAAACAGAATGAGAGAGCATGAGAGCTATGTTAGTCTGACACCTTTGTTTTTTGTTTTGGTTACAGTTTGGCCCTGACTGGTGCTTCGGCCTGGTCAAGCAGAGCTTCAGGAAGACCAGAGTGGACACTCTGTCTGCCATTGCTGGAGTCGTCAGGGACAGCTCTCCTGTGAAGCACGTCAACATCCCCCAGCTTGTTGGACTGGAAGACGGCACCGTGCTTGTTGAATGCTACAACTGGCAAGAGCATCTGAAACCCTACTTCCGGGCACTCCCACAGATTTCGAGTTACCAGCACTTCAGGTAATTATCATGCATTAGCTAGTCTATTTAATCAACACTTTCTGGTACTATTTTATGTATATGGAGTGCCAGTACTGTGGGCAATAGTTTAATGTACTTTCTTCCTTCTATTCTATTGCAGTTTTGATGCAGAGAGACCTGGCATGATTGTGGCCAGAGAACACCGTGATGCACCAGCAGTTGAGTTTCAGCTGCTGCGCAAGCCTGATGTCCTGCCCCCCAGAGAAGGTCTTCCTGTGCAAGCCCCACCCGGACTGGACATGGCCAGACAGACATATCTCTTTAACAAGATCAGAGAGTTCTGTTCTGATGAGGGACGAGACATCACATGTCCCCCGCCAAACTCCACAGCAGCTCAGAACAAGACTGTCCGCTTGTAGATTCACTGCAGATCATCAGGATGGACAGCACTGCAGGAGAAAGGCCACAGCCTTTTCCTGTTTGTATACTTAAGCATTGCTTGTTCTCTTGCACAGACTTGCGCACACTTGCACAGACTGCATTGTTCGAATATTGAATACTGAGCCGAATACTGTTATTACCTTGAGTATTGAGCTGGGGACTGTTAATACTTTGTTGTACACTTGATCACAATGAACACTATGCACCTTGTTATTACTTTGTTGTGCACTTGATCACATTGAACACTATGCACCTTGTTATTACTTTGCTGTGCACTTGATCACAATGAACACTATGCACCTTGTTATTACTTTGTTGTGCACTTGATCACATTGAACACTATGCACCTTATTACTTTGTTGTGCACTTGATCACAATGAACACTATGCACCTTGTCTATACAACAGACAACTGACTGTACACTTTAACACTTAGACTGTTGCCTTTTTTTGTACACTTTACTACTTATGCTTGTAATGTATATCATGTATGTGACAATAAAGAACGTTAAATTTGAACTTCATCTTATATTGTTCTTAACTGCATTCACAACACAAGATTAATACTGACTGAAGAGTGTGGGATCATCAGTGAGAGAGCACCTCACTTGGCAGCCACTCTCAGGTAATACCCCAAGTTGACAGCCACTCTGACAGATAATGACAGATCGTCCAGTGGGGGAGTGGCTGGGGGTGCGGTTACCAGGCTATTGTTCACGCCCATTACCTGGCAGTCAGAGGTGTGAAAATGTTGGAGAACTTTGGAGGGAGATTTCTCAGCTAAGTTGATTTGGCAGTACTAGCATTCAAATAAGCATATCTTCTTCAAATATGTTCAGATTTCAATGTATGAGACCTCATTTGAAAGCTTACAATCTGCACTTTCATAATCTGTAAAAAACTGAAAAATGAAAATGCCTAGTTGAGGACCAAATTACCAGCGGCGGTCACATATGTTTGTCCGTTTCGTGTTTTTGTTCTCTCTTTCTTGCTCTCCTTGAGTTCTAGGCTCCTGTTCCCCATTGGTCGTCTGTCCTGTCCGTCATCGTTAGCTGTGCTGGCAATCATCCCTGTTCTGCGTGCCAGCTAATCGTCTCGTCCTGTCAGCCAATCATCTCATCGTGTCACTTTACTGTTGTCCAATCAGGGTGTTCTGCTGTTTATTTAAACCTGCGTCTCCCCTGTATGTTTAGGTAGTGGCATTTTGATTTTTGTTAGGTAGGCTGTCTCTTCTGTTTTGTACTCCTAGACTTCTGTTATTTACCTTACGTCTTTGTAGCCCCTTTTTGTTATGGGTTTATGTCTGTCCTGTTGCTTCGGTTCCCCCCCATAGTTAGTTCCAGGGGAGGGTTAGGGAGGTAGGCTAGCGGCCCATGGGTTTACATTCTCACACGTAGGTAACTCGATGTCTAAATACACCAGGTAAGCTTCTTTGGTCAGGTGCTACCTTTTGTATTTTAGTGGGCTTAGTCTAGGAGGGATAGTTTAGGGATAGATAGTGAGGACGATGGTTTGTACATCTAGGTAAGTAAGTGGTTAGGGTAGTGTTCAAGGGATTAGAATAGGAACGGGTTTAGGTACTTTGTTATTTTGGCACCTGTACCGCCCCTCCCCTTAGCTTGTCCCGAGTAGAGCTTGTCTTCATGTTTTCATTGTTTAATGTTGTCTCGTTACCCGTCTCTTACCGTATCACCTTTTTGTACCACAATAAACCTAACAATGTTATTGTTACTTGGTCGTCCGTCTACCTTTTTGGCTATTAGTTGTGTTGTTTGTTTTTGCCACTGCTTCCATAGTCTCTGCCTTACATTACCCATACTTGGCCACACGCAGGCACAGCTTGTTGCGTTTGCCCCTCTCCCTTTCCACCCCTAAACATAACAGCCTGAGAGGAGCCGTAACATGAATGGGGGCTCGTCCGGATTTATTTTCCTGTTTTTTTTGTGTCTGCGATTAGAGTTCTGTTGGGTATGGTTAGTGTTTAGTGTTGACTTATTTTGCATTTTTTTATGTGGTATTGTGGTGATGGCTACCTCCATAGTGCAGTTGTTTATTGATGCGCCGTCGGTAGCGTTGTTGGACGCGTGTCATAAAAAGGATTTGATTGCTATTGCTGAGCATTATGAGGTCCCGGTGCAAAGGCATCTAGTGAAGGCTGAGGTTAAACAGGAAGTGCTGGCCAGGTTGGTGGGCATGAGAGTGTTGGTCTCCGGTGTGCCTGTCGTTCCACGAAGATGGGTGTAGATGTGATCCCCGTTAAGACGGGAGGGAGTGATGTGGAGTTGGGTGGCGACGGTCCAACTACGGGTCCGGCGGAGGCTGGGTCTGTGGTAGGTCTGCAGTCGCCACCGTGACATCCCACCACCATGCCACGGTATGACCCACAGTCTCCTAGTATGTCGAGTTTGGGTGGTGCATCCCCAGGCGCGCGCCTGAAGGTGCGGCTGGCACGTCTCCAAATGGAGAGAGAGGATCGAGCGCAGGAGATGGAGTATGCGCACCGACTCGAAGTCAAAGGACTCGAGATTGAGGCGAACAAGGCGGTGAGAATTCGCCAGCTCGAGTTGGAGGCTGGGGCGGCGGCCTTGGTTCTGGCTCCCGTTGGGAATTCCAACCCTCGAGTGGTTACGCCATCAGGCCAGTCAGTTGACACGTTTAACGTGAGTAAAAACATTGTTCTCGTACCTCAGTTCAGAGAGACAGAAGTTGCAGCGTTCGAGCGTATTGCCACTACTTTCTGTTGGACCCGAGATGTTTGGCCAATTCTCATACAGTGCAAATTAGTTGGCAAGGCTCAAGAAGTTGTAGCTGCACTTAGCCTTGATGATAGTCTCAAGTACGATGTGGTCAAAGCCGCTGTATTACGCGCTTATGAGTTAGTCCCTGAAGCGTACAGACAAAAGTTTAGGGGCCATAAAAAGGTTTCTGGAAAAACATTTGTCGAGTTTGCTCAAGAGAAGGAAACTCTCTGACAGATGGTGTGCTGCCAGTAAGGCTACGGAGCCTGTGAGTTTGCGTGAGTTAATCTTGTTGGAAGAATTTAAAAACTGCCTTCCCGAGCGCTTAGCAGTTTATTTGAATGAGCAAAAGGTGACGTCCCTTTCCCAGGCGGCAGTGCTCGCCGACGAGTTTACCTTGACCCACAAGACTGTATTTTCCACCCCAGGTCGTAGTGAGACCAGTAGAAACGGTAATGGTAAGAGTGTCAGTGTTCCCTATCAGAGTAGCCAGGGTGTGTCCGTGGTGCGTAACTCGAAAGAGGAGCGTAGCTTTTTTTACTGTCATAAGACAGGACATGTGATCGCTGATTGTCTCATGTTAAAACGTTAACAACCACCCCCTCAGACTAAGGGTGTTGGCTTGGTGAAACCAGTTAAGAGTGGTTCTAGTTTGGTTTCTAGTGTGTTGGCCCTTCCTGAGTCTAGTTATCGGCCATTCATATTTCAGGGGTTGGTCTCGCTCACTGGTGAGCCAATGAAGAAGACGTCCATTCAGATTTTACGGGATACTGGTGCGGCGCAGTCTCTTATTTTAGCCGATGCCTTGCCGTGGTTGGACAAGTCGTACAGTGGCTCTAATGTAGTGTTGCAAGGTATTGAAATGGGTTATGTACCTGTGCCCCTCCATCAGGTTAACTTGGATTGTGAGTTGGTTAGTGGATGTTTCCGTGTCGGCGTGCAGGCTAGTCTGCCTATTCAGGGTGTGTCGATGATTTGAGGAAACGACGTAGCAGGGGGCAAAGTGACGCCTACGTTGGAAGTGTTAGACACTCCCATCGAGCATTCATTGATCATTTAGTTCCCCGAGGTATTCCCCACTTGTGCAGTGACGTTTGCCCAGGCACGTCGTTGCCCTGACGCGATTGGTCTAACCGATACTGTGTTTGCTCCTGTATTATCAGGTGAAAAGGCTCAGGTGCCTAGCTCTGGTTCGGATAAGAAAGCGGTAAATTATGAAGAGGCGGCTTTACATTTACCTGTCACCCGTACAGAACTTATTCAGGCCCAAAAGGAGGATACTAGTCTGTCACCGTGTTTTGCTGCTGCGGTTAGGCCAGAGGAAGCTACGTCATTGCAAGCAGCCTACTTTATCGAGGGTGATCTTCTGTTGCGCAGGTGGACTCCCCGTGTTGACGATACCTGGAGTGTGGTGGTTCAGGTTGTCGTTCCCTCTTAAAGTGCTGACCCTAGCTCATGATATCCCGTGGTCCGGTCACCTAGGGGTGACTCAGACATATGACAGGGTCCTTCGTAATTTTTATTGGCCTGGATTGAAAACCGATGTGACCCGCTACTGTAAAACATGTCATACCTGTCAAGTCACTGGGAAGCCGAACCAGGTAATTCCTCCGGCTCCCTTGCACCCTATTCCTGTTATGGGAGAACCTTTCGAGAGGGTGATAGTCGACTGTGTAGGCCCACTTCCGAAAGTCTGGGAATCAATATCTGTTAACCCTGATGTGCTCTTCTACTTGATATCCTGAAGCTGTCCCACTGCGTAATATTACGTCCAAAGCCGTGCTGAAAGCTTTAGTCAAGTTTTTTTCTACTTTCGGTCTACCGAAAATAGCACAAACGGAACAAGGAACGAATTTTCTGTCTAAAGTGTTTGAGCAGGTTTTGAAATCTATCTCCATTACGCACAGTGTGAGCAGTGCCTACCTGAGAGGAGCCGTCTGGAGAGACGAGGACAAAGGAGGGTAAGTGATAATGATCACAGGCGAAATGGCAACGAGCAAAAAAGGTAGGCACTGCAACTGTGCAAAGGCGAGAGAAAAGCACTACAAATTACGAGCAGCAAAAATGTAGGCTAGGGCTATACTTTACCACACATATAGGCTGGTAAGATCTGGCGATGAGTGGTGTGTAGACCGGGTTCTTGTAGGAGGCTGAAGGTGGATTTGGGGTTAGGATGAGGAACAGGTGCGGTGATGAGTGATTCGGGACAGGTGTGCGCAGAGCCCAGCCGTAGCTTGTCACCAGCAATCAGCGCTATAAGGTGTGGTGTGCCCACGCTGAGGTGCTGGGGACTTGCAGGTCTGAGTCAGGTGAGGGGGAGCAGGAATGCAGCCCAATCAGTCCCGGTGGTGGGAGGCAGAAAATCAGGTGAGTTTGAGTGCCGTGGAGAGGACCCATGGCAGCGCCCAGGATAACGCACAGCATGCCGAGAGCGCATGGAGGTAGAGAGGGGCGGTCGTGAAGGCGAGGACGGGCGAGTCATAACAGAATGCTGTGTATATGATGCTTGAACGCCTGCTAAAGCAGAGGGGGCCAGTTTCAGCTGTGCTGAACGATCCAAGTGTCAGCAAATGGTCGGACCTAGACCTGGAGCTCACAACATCCCAGTGGGGAACAGCGAAGGAAATAGTCAGTGTTCTCCAGCCAATGATCACCCTGACAGAGCTTTTGTCCCAGGACATGAACACATCGCTGTCTGCCACCGTTCCGATGCTCATGAACATTAAGAAATGACACTTGTTGGTGTGCGATGACAATAGCAAGGTTGTTAAATCCATGAATACTACACTAACCGAGGAGATCGACAGACGATGGCAGCTCAAAGAGCAAGACCTGGAGAGCAGCTTTTGTATCAATATTCTTAATCCATGTTTCAAGAAGCTTTCTTTTTTCACCGATGAGTAAAGGGTCCTCGGCAGTAAGGACCAGGGCTGCGCTTTGTCACCAATCCTGTTTGTGATTTTCATGGACAGGATATCGAGGCGTAGCCGTGGGGAGGTGGGTTTGCAGTTCGGTGAGCTGGGGATCACGTCGCTGCTTTTTGCAGATGATGTGGTCCTGATGGCATCATCTGCCTGCGACCTCCAGCACTCTCTGGATAGGTTCGCAACTGAGTGTGAAGCGGCTGGGATGAGAATCAGCACTTCTAAATCTGAGGCCATGGTTCTCAGCAGGAAACCGGTGGCCTGTCCGCTCCGAGTAGGAAATGAGTCCTTACCCCAAGTGAAGGAGTTCAAGTATCTGCGGGTCTTGTTCACGAGTGAGGGAACCATGGAGAGGGAGTTTGGCCGGAGAATCGGAGCAGCTGGTGCGGTTCTGCAGTCGCTTTACCGCACTGTTGTGACGAAAAGAGAGCTGAGCCACAAGGCAAAGCTCTCGATCTACCGGTCTATCTTCGTCCCCACCCTCACCTATGGAGGGTGGCTGGGGTCTCCCTGAGAGATCGGGTGAGAAGTTCAGTCATCCGGGAGAGACTCGGAGTAGAGCCGCTGCTCCTTTGCGTCGAAAGGAGCCAGTTGAGGTGGTTCGGGCATCTAGTGAGGATGCCTCCTGGGCGCCTCCCTAGGGAGGTGTTCCAGGCGTGTCCGGCTGGGAGGAGGCCGCGGGGTAGACCCAGGACTAGGTGGCGGGACTACATCTCCGCACTGGCCTGTGAGCGGCTAAAGATTCCCCAGGTAGAGCTGGTTGAGGCTGCTAGGGAAAGGGATGTCTGGGGCCCCCTGCTGGAGCTTCTGCCTCTGCGACCCGACCCCGGATAAGCGGATGAAGATGGATGGATGGAGTAAAGGGACCAGACTTATTCAGTGGTGGCCAACCGAGCTGAGAGTCTAGCTGAGGAGCCGGCAACCAGGCCGCAGAAGGAAAGGGATGATGACACTGACGTGGTGGAGGCGCGCGAGCCGACAGGCCCTCTGAAACAGAACGAGAAGGAGCAGATGGTAGCAATGCTGCTGTCCAGTGATGAAGAGGAGGAACATCCACACGAAAAGGACAGTGAGATGGAGGCTTATATGGACCACACAATAAGCAATACAGGACCGCTGGGATTGTGGCAAAAAAAAAAATTGTAGATACCCAAAGCTGTCCAGAGTCGCAGAAAGAATCCACTGCATCCCATCAACCTCCACACGATCAGAAAGGATATTCTCTACGGTGGGATTTATTATCAGCAAGACAAGAAGCACACTTCTCTCCTGCAATGTGAACAAGTTGGTTTTCCACTCACACAATTTGAAAAGAATCAAGCGGACACAGGCGCAGTGAAAGACCGACTAATTGTGTTTGATAAGGTAGGCGAATCAACTTTAAGATAAGCCATTTCTAATTAGGGCCCGAGCACTGGCGGTGCGAGGCCCTATTGAAACTCGAAGGATTATCATTCTCCTTCTTCTCCTTCTTCTCCTTTACTCCAAACAAATGCCTTTTTGGCGGCCTGAACATCGATGAAAACGGATGAAACTTTGCAGATACGTCAGTCCCGGTGAAAAATTTGATAATTCATGGGTTACGGAATTGGGCGTGGCAAAACGGCTCAAGAGCGCCCCCTGGAAAGTTTAAAATGGCGAGCCCCACCTTTCAGTTTGATGTAGGCTAACGACATTCGGTGGGCATATGTATTTCATCGAGCCACACTTAAATGTCTCTTGGAGCTATACCCAACATGCAACAGGAAGTCCGCCATTTTGCTCTTAATGTGCCATTTTGTCCTTGTTTTGACCATTTCCATGCCTCGTACTTCGACGAACTCCTCCTACAGATTTCATCCGATCAACTTCATATCGGGTCAGCTTCATCTTAAGACCTTTGTGATCAAAAGTTATCAAAAAAATTGAGTTTTCACCAAACACCCTTGCCGTGGCGCCCCGCCAAAGTTTGACATTTCGCCATAAAACACGAAGTCCTCATAACTCCTCCATACATTATCCAATTTGTCCGATATATCTCACGCTTCATGACGGTTCTGTCCTGAACACATCTATGTGTCAGTATTGCGTCATACTTATAGCGCCACCTATTGGTGAAACAGGAAGTCCTCATAACTCCTCCATACATTATCCGATTTGTCCGATATGTCTCACGCTTTATGACAGTTCTGTCATGAACACATCTATGTGTCAGTATTGCGTCATACTTATAGCGCCACCTATTGGTGAAACAGGAAGTCCTCATAACTCCTACATACATTATCCAATTCGTCCGATATATCTCACGCTTCATGACGGTTCTGTCCTGAACACATCTATGTGTCAGTATTGCATCATACTTATAGCGCCACCTATTGGTGAAACAGGAAGTCCCCATAACTCCTCCATACATTATCGGATTTGTCCGATATATCTCACGCTTTATGAGGGTTCTGTCCTGAAGACATCTATGTGTCAGTATTGCGTCATACTTATAGCGCCACCTATTGGTGAAACAGGAAGTCCTCATAACTCCTACATACATTATCCAATTCGTCCGATATATCTCACGCTTCATGACTGTTCTGTCCTGAACACATCTATGTGTCAGTATTGCATCATACTAATAGCGCCACCTATTGGTGAAACAGGAAGTCCTCATAACTCCTCCATACATTATCCAATTCGTCCGATATATCTCACGCTTCATGAAGGTTCTGTCCTGAACACATCTATGTGTCAGTATTGCGTCATACTTATAGCGCCACCTATTGGTAAAACAGGAAGTCCTCATAACTCCTCCATACATTATCCGATTTGTCCGATATATCTCACGCTTCATGACGGTTCTGTCCTGAACACATCTATGTGTCAGTATTGCGTCATACTTATAGCGCCACCTATTGGTGAAACAGGAAGTCCTCATAACTCCTCCATACATTATCCGATTTGTCCGATTTATCTCACGCTTCATGACGGTTCTGTCCTGAACACATCTATGTGTCAGTATTGCGTCATACTTATAGCGCCACCTATTGGTGAAACAGGAAGTCCTCATAACTCCTACATACATTATCCAATTCGTCCGATATATCTCACGCTTCATGACTGTTCTGTCCTGAACACATCTATGTGTCAGTATTGCATCATACTAATAGCGCCACCTATTGGTGAAACAGGAAGTCCTCATAACTCCTCCATACATTATCCAATTCGTCCGATATATCTCACGCTTCATGAAGGTTCTGTCCTGAACACATCTATGTGTCAGTATTGCGTCATACTTATAGCGCCACCTATTGGTAAAACAGGAAGTCCTCATAACTCCTCCATACATTATCCGATTTGTCCGATATATCTCACGCTTCATGACGGTTCTGTCCTGAACACATCTATGTGTCAGTATTGCGTCATACTTATAGCGCCACCTATTGGTGAAACAGGAAGTCCTCATAACTCCTCCATACATTATCCGATTTGTCCGATTTATCTCACGCTTCATGACGGTTCTGTCCTGAACACATCTATGTGTCAGTATTGCGTCATACTTATAGCGCCACCTATTGGTGAAACAGGAAGTCCTCATAACTCCTGCATACATCATCCGATTTGCACCAAATTGCTGACGCTTCATGAAGGTCACCTTCTGAACACATCTATGCGTCGGTATTGAGTTACACTTACAGCGCCACCTACTGGTGAAACAGGAAGTACTCATAACTCCTACATACATTATCCGATTTACTCCAAATTGCTCATGCTTGATGAAGGTCGCATCTTGAACACATCTGTAGGTCAGTATTGCGTCATACCTACAGCGCCACCTACTGCTTACAGGAAGTCCTCATAACTCCTACATACTTTGTCCGATTTACACAACATTTCTCACGCTTCATCAAGGTACTGTCCTGAACACATCTATGCTTTGGTATTGAGTCACGCTTAGAGCGCCACCTACTGGTGACAGGAAGTTTCTGTCAGTACTGGACACCGAAAAAGCACACCCTTTAACGGCGCCACACCCCGACCCGCGTGGGGTGCGAGGGCCCGCTCACTGCTGCTCGCAGCACTAGTTTGACTTTAAGTTTTGGACATTGTGATGTGAACTAGAGGTCTTCTCGGGTCTAAAATGTGGACCTGAAACCGAGATGGACCTGAGACATTTGTTTCGAGTTCCGACTAAATCCGATCATTTTTAAAAATATGTATACCCGATTTTGTCCGAGAGCAGGAGTAGGACAGAGACCCGGGTCGGATTGGGTATGTTACGGATCCGACAGGCAGTAGTAGCAATTAGCAGTAGCATTGATCGCTTAGGCTGTCACAGCTGTTGGCTTGCATGCTGTTGCATCACAGTTGGATGGAATTGCGATTTATCCTCTCAATCTCGACAGGATCAATCGCTGTTTTGTCAGGCTGTGATGTGGCAGCATGGAAATTAAACGGCCGTAAATAATGAAGGCTACACAAAGCTGCCGCTAGGTTCAGACCCGTTTATATATAGATAAGTCATATAGTCTATATCTATCTGTCTGTCTGTCTGTCTGTCTGTCTGTCTGTCTGTCTGTCTACCTTACCATTACCATATCTTTGGAATGTCTCCTCACTGCTCTGAATTCATCAAAACTGTCAAAATAAGTTGATTGCTGTTATATGGAGAATATGCAAAAACCTTTTTGTAAAACCTTTTTTATCAAGTCCATCATAAGTGATTCAAAGTACTGTACATGCAAAAAGGCATCCCTGTTGTGCAAACAAATAAACAAGTTTTCCCCAAAAGAAAATTGCAGCTTATGAAACTAGTATCTTCAGCCTTATTTGATGAGTCACTTAACCAGCCAACTCTCCTCTCCAGATAGGTGGGGTGACCTGAGAACCTAAACCCTGGGTGGATAATTGTCTTGGTAAAGTTAAAACAGGTTAAAAACGATTGTAATTACTAAAATGTTTTTTATCAAGGCAACTAAGTCCTGGCGTCTGGTGGGTCCTAGAACCGGGTAAGTCAGGACAATTTTGGGAGGGATGCGCTTTCAAAGCATGCCCTGATGGGAGGTTTCACAGCACCAGAAGGGCGCTGAGCAGTGGCATTTTTATATGTAAAAAACATACAGAAACAACCAAGCTTTTAGGGACACACTAAATAAACTACAGAGCCATTATATGACAACAATGGCCAAGCACCACGAAGAGGAATGACAGAACGATAAAATACACCCCCTTAGGGCACAGCACTCAATAGCCTACTCCCTCACTAATCAGTGTTTAGGCTACTACTAGCCTACTAGGCCTTAGCCCACCGCTCCAGAAAGCAAAGTTAACGCTCTCGAGTGCCGATTAAATCTAGGCAAAGCAAAACGCACAGCCATAACAACTGGTAATTAATAACAAAAGACCTACCTTATATCGTAACCCAAACTCGTTTAATCCACTTCATTTTGTAATCAATTTTCAACAAATAGCCTACTCAAGATCTCCGTTTTCAATGTTCATTGATGCTGCCAGTAGCTATATAGCTAAAGTGGGTAACGTGATTGACCAATAGGTGATGTGAATGACGGGACAGTCATGCCAAGTTGTTGCATCATTTTACCTGGCCTACAATGTTAAGTGAATAACGAGCTAGTAAGACCGGTCTCAACGGACCGTAACGTGGACTGTATTTTCATGAGGACTGTAGGGGGCAACGGAGCACTACCAAAACGCTAAACACGGATGAAAATGAAGCGATATGGCAGAATACAACACGCATTTAAGTCAAAAACAGTCTGAAAGTCAATTTTCGTGCCTTCTTTCACTGAAAGAAAGCGCACAAATCAAGTTTTATTTGGATTTGTATGGGTAAGCCAAGGAGCAATCGCCATTACTTCTGAATCTTCTGACATCCACTAATAATTCATCCCATGTATGCAAGTTTTTGCACTAGTATGTCGTTAACATTACCAAAAATGGCCGCGCGGCACGGAATGAATGATCTGCCCTACTCTGCCTGGGATTGGCTAATATGGTGCCTTCCTTGGTTGAGATTGGTCAGGTTTTAGTTCGATTGGTTAAAGTATATCAGGGTAAGCCAATCAGATGCAGAATAGCCCGGGGTCATTCCGTCATCACAGAGATTAGTACGTCTTTCGAGTTTCGTTCAGGGCGGGCCCAGCTGATTCAGTGGGCGGGCCTGGCCCCCAAATGCCCGCCCTTGGAGACGGGACTGGCTAGGTTTGACCTCTTTATATTCATTTTCTTTCAGCTTATTTTTCTGGCGGTGGCTGCCGTGTCTCCACTCGCGTGGCGCCCGTGGTCTCACTGAATTTGCGTCATTCGTTTCCCTCAGGTATTACGCATAATCATAAACAGACCCGGAACCCGAGGTAATAAAATTGGATCAACCTGAACCCAATTGACCATAATAAAAGCGTGGAAATGTGGACCCGGACCCGTACGGGTCTCGGGTCCGGTTCGGGTCCTCTCGGATTTACCCGACCCGTGAAGACCTCTAATGTGAACCTGTTTAGCCTAAAGGTGTGAACTTGTCCTAAAGGATAGAATATAGGCCTACCTATCCTCTGCAGTGTGCGGTGCACAAAGGAACCCAAAAACGATTACGCACCAGACTTGATTTTATTTTATGCACCTTCTGACTTTTATTTTGTTTTTCTGACTTTTATTTTGTTATTTATGTAGTCTATTTTTATTATGCAGGTTTATCCTTGACAAATTCATTTGATATTTTTTGTTTTTTGCATGGATGTTGCTCTGCACTAATTGACAGTGGGATTTTTTTCATTATGGATTCAATTTGAATGAAAAATAAAAGTTTTGCACCTTACCTGATTACCTGCTCTGGTTTCCTTTTTTACTGTAAGCTCTATGCCTTCTATATTCTAACTGGGCATATTTATTATCATTATAGGGTCACCATAATGCATGCAGACTTTAAAATAATATGTGAGAAAATGTATGGAACAATAGCCTAAGATAGATTAATTGTGCCAAGTCAAGAAGATGCATTGTTTAATTTTGGTGTTTCAACTCTTTTGTCTGGTAAAAAAAACATGATTCAACGTTGAATCGACTACAGGCAAGACTTGCGCAATCAGATTTGACTAGGTAAATGTGTAGTCGAGGACAGTCCTAGTATCCGCCATCTTAGAGTTATAGTCACCAAAACTCTTGAACCAGTTTACAACTTCACCGGAGAGGCCAACCCAGGTTTCAAGTCTCTCCATGAGGATATCATGGCCTGCAGTGTCAAAATCTGCTCTTAAATCTAAAAGTACAAGGAACTTTTTGGCATCTGTCTTGGCATCTCACTCTAAAATTGTTATTTTAACAAAGGCTGTCTCTGTGCTGTGGTGGGCTCAGAAAACAGAGTGGAATTTCTCATAGTTTGTTTTTTTTCTTGCTTTTTATCACTTAGCTGTATAAAATCTAATCCTTCCATAATCTTGCTTAAAAATTGAAGTTTGGAGATTGGCCGAAAATAATCTTCCATCTTCAGGAATGGATTATTGATTTTTGGTTGCAACTCTTCTCAGTGTAAGATGAGAACTGCCTTCTAATCTCCAGCTGTTTGTAGCCTGAAATGTTTCCAAATTACGCTGTCTAATATTCTGCAGCCCCTCCAAGCACCTCTGATTATTCCTCAAGATGGAAACAAAATATATATATTTTAAATGAATAACACGTCTAGACTCCTTTCCATTATGTGACCATTTTATTCCACCAGCTGCCCTGAGAGAACTCTCATTTCCTCTTACAGATCCTCCAAGAGAGTAGTGTTGACACACTCGCTTCATCAGGCCCAGGTAGATGGAGGAACCTGTAGAGGTTAATTCTCTGGCACCATTTATATTCAAGGTTGAACACTTTCAGAGTGTCATTTGCATTATCAACACCTGGGCCCTAATGAGACGTCTGGTTTTAGGCCCATAATTGGATTGCTTCACCACAGCCTCTTATTGATATTTGCACGCCACAGTTCATCATGATAAGTAATGAGAAGATTATTCACTGGAGGTACCCAATCCCAAACCCCATCTTGGAGATTCCTGTACACGCCATGGATCCCAAAAGCATCAAGGAGGGACACTCCCCAATGACGGACACTGCAGTGACAAACACTCTCTTTATAATACTGTGTGTGTGTGTGTGTGTGTGTGTGTGTGTGTTTGTGTGTCCACCTATACAGCATTCACTCTCTTCTCCATGTTTACAATATATTTCTTTCTCTCACTCTCATTCACTCTCTCATTCATTGTCACTCTCTTTCCCTCTCACTTTCTCTCTTCTTTCTGTCTTCCATTTTTCTCTATCTCTCTCTCTCACACTTACCGTCTCTTATGCTCATTTTCTCTCTCACTGTATCTCTCACCTCTCTCTTTCATCAGAATCAGAATTTTGCCAGGTAGGTTTTTACACATACTAGGAATGTGTTCTGGCTGGTGCATAACATTGATGGATAGACAGTTCAAGAGCAATAGACAGTTCAAGGACTGGACCAGACATGCAAGGACAGGACAGTTCAAATGACAGTGCAGAGACAGGACAGTGCAAAACATATACAGGTAGTAATGCAGGGAGCAAAGCGCAAATATAAAATGGTGTGCAATGTATACAGTATACCATATATGCAATGTGTTCATGTATGTGCAAGGTTTTTATATACAATACACTGTATGTGTGCCTTGTGTTATGTACATATGCAGTGGGATCCTATGTACAATCAGAGTTCATGTGCAAGTAGTGGTGCAGAAACAAAGTCAGAGGGGGACACCGGCCTTGTTGATGAGGCTGGAAGCAGTTGGTAGCAGTCTGAGGAAGATACATCAAAATAGGATCTTCCTCAGAACATGCATTGTCCAAGTTGCACCATGAGATAATGCCTTGCTCTGGACTGGACCCATGTGTGTGTTATTCACTGTGCCTACAGTTTATATTCCACTTTGTATTCCAGTCTAGAAAACGTTTCACATAACCTGTGCGTTGAATGTCCTGCTAATAGCACCTTTCTCTCCAAGCCATTAAACATGTTCAGGTATGGAAATGTATGATAACCCTTTTAATTGCAAAGGCAGGAGATGAGGCCAAAACCTACTCATTGGGAACGCAACTATCTGGAAGTGGAGAAGTCGTTATTTCATGGATGGTACTGCTCCTCTGAGCAGCATGGGAACAGTTTGGCAGGGATTCAGAGACATAATGTTTTTCATTGGTCTATCATTGTGCATATATATACAGTATATATAAAGTAATTAGACGTGGGTGCCCCGTGCACAGCTCGCTCAGTCCTTGGTGCAGGTGAAATCAGGATAATCCGATAATTCAAGTAGGAAGGAGTCACCGCGACACAAGGCTGGTAATTCCGTACTTTTATTAATTAAAAGAAACGAACAACGCGTTTCGCCTATGGCTTCATCAGGTTCGTGCTGAGAGAAGAACACAGGTGCTTTTAAAAAAGATGATCTGGGTGTGGTCGGTCCAATCAGCCGAACACCATCTGGATGGCCACAGCAATCAGCCAATTAATTAACAAACAAGTAATACTACACACAAAATTCATAATACATCACCATGTTAATCACGCCATAAGTGATTAACATTCATACAGTATACTAGAAACAGCCACCCTTATTCACAATCACAGTAATTTTCCTTGATTTCCTATACCGGACATCATCATCATAAGGACCAAAAAGTGACTGGAGTGACAGCATAGTCTATACCAATAACCTCTGCCAATAACCTATGTCTGGAGGGTGGGTGGTGAGCAGGGAAGAAGTGTCCCTGTCTCTCTTCTAACAAAGGGATATCTGCAGAGAAAGAAAAACAAACATTAGTGTCATTATAACAAAAATGAACTCAAATCTAATGTTTCATTGAGGCCATGTGGTTCCATAGAATTCAATGTAAAGATCCAAAATGCTTCTCTTTTTAATAATTTCTGAACCAAATTCCCTCCCCTTGGGTTAGGAGTGATCCTCTCTAACCCAATGAATTTCAGAGAGGCTGCAGAACCATGGTTTCTGTCCCTGTAATGTCTAGCAATGGCATAATCCATGTTCCCATTCCTGATAGCAGCTTTGTGTTCTGCTATTCTGAGCTTCAAGTTCCGTTTAGTCTGTCCTACATACACCAACCCACATGGACACTTTAACATGTATATCACATGTGTCGACATACAGTTTATGAATTCTTTAATTCTGTATTTCTCTCCTGTCTGTGGGTGAAAAAAACTCTTGGTGTTGTGTGTGTGAGAACAATGAGTACATCTCCCACATCTGTAGTTCCCATATACTTCCTGGGACAACCAATTGGTGGGAGGGGTGGGCTCCCTGTACATAGAAGTAACAACACTGTCTTTAATATTTCTACCTTCTCTCAGCACGAACCTGATGAAGCCATAGGCGAAACGCGTTGTTCGTTTCTTTTAATTAATAAAAGTACGGAATTACCAGCCTTGTGTCGCGGTGACTCCTTCCTACTAGTATATATAAAGTATTGAGACACACCTCTTAATCA
The DNA here is from genome assembly GCF_949987555.1 of Borostomias antarcticus. Lineage (NCBI taxonomy): Eukaryota > Metazoa > Chordata > Actinopteri > Stomiiformes > Stomiidae > Borostomias > Borostomias antarcticus. The sequence goes on from NC_140240.1 coordinate 12,585,242, forward strand.
TTGAATTCAGGTGTTTCATTCGGTACCATTGCCACAGGTGTATAAAATCAACCACCTATCCATGTAATTTGCCTCTACAAACATTTTGTGAAAGGATGGGTCGTTCTAAAGAGCTCACTGAATTCCAGAGTGGTACTGTAGATGCCACCATTGCAACAAGTGAGTTCGTAAAATGTTTTCCCTCCTTGATATTCCGCAATCAACTGTAAGTGGTATTATTGCAAAGTGGAAGTGTTTAGGAGCCACAGCAACTCAGCCAGGAAGTGTCTGAACATGTAGAGTTACAGAGCGGGGTCACAGAGTGCTGAGGCGCATAGTGTGTAAAATCGCCAACGCTCTGCTGACTCAATAACTGCAGAGTTCCAAACCTCCTCTGGCATTAAGATCAGCACAAAAACTGCACCGGGAGCTTAATGACATGGGTTTCCATGGGCGAGCAGCTGTATGCAAGCCTTACATCACCAAGCACGATGCCAAGCATCAGATGGAGTGGTGTAAAGAGCGCCTCCACTGGACTCTGGAGCAGTGGAAACGTATTCTGTGGAGTGACGAATCACACTTCTCTATCAGGCAGTCTGATGAACGAGTCTGGGTTTGGCGAATGCTGGGAAAACGTTACCTGCCTGACTGCATTGTGTCAACTGTAAAGTTTAGTGGTGCAGGGATAATGGTCTGGGGTTGTTTTTCTGGGGTTGCCTAGGCCCCTTAGTTCCAGTGAAGGGAAATGCTTCAGCTTACCAAGACATTTTGGACAATTCTATGCTTCCAACTTTGTGGGAACAGTTTGGGGAAGGGCTTTTTCTGTTCCAGCATAACTGTGCCCCAGTGCACAAAGCAAGGTCCATAAAGGCATGGTTGGGTGCAACCTGGTCTCACCCGGCAGACGTCAGAATTCGACGTTTGTCCATCGCCTCCAAACGTCATATATAGAAGGTATCATACAGTCTACGACGTGACAGACGACGTGTGATAGGCCTACGTTTTTGATAGGTTGTTGTCGGAGTTTTGTGATTGGTTGTTCACATTGGAACACGTGATGGAAGAGGGGTATAAATTTGCGAGCGCTTTTGGGGGTAGGTAGAGTGGGACAAACAACTTTGGTGAGACAACACCGAGTGCAAAACTAGCAAACAACAACATTGTTTTACAAGCAACTAGCAAACATTCTTACTGTCATACGAATTATTATTAACTAGCTCACATTCTTACTGTCATTATTAGCTAGCATTAGCTACTGTTCTTATAGCTCGTGTTCTAACGTGGACACAGGGATCAGGCAAATTTACAAAACTGGACCCAGGAGTGGAGCTACTCGGACGGCGCTTAGTGGGTGCGCTCCGCATATCGCAATACCCCTGCGCAGGCACGCACACCTGGAGGGGGCAGGCACGCGCAGGGGAATTGCTCAATGCTCGCTGCCCGAGCGCCTCCACGCATATACGTTATTTGCATCATTTGTATGATGCCGTATAGAGCCTGGTCTCACCCGGCAGACATCAGAATTCGACGGATGATGGCGTCTATATATGACATTTGGAAGCGATGGACAAACGTCGAATTCTGATGTCTGCGGGTGAGACCAGGTTGTTGGGTGAGGTTGGTGTGGAAGTTGACTGGTCCGCACAGAGCCCTGACCTGACCTGACTAGGGCAGTGGCTAGTTGCAAAACTAGAATGGAGAAGTAAGACGCCTCCGTCCCTCCACTAGTCTGGGGGTCCACCTTGGGCAAGTGGTAGTACCCCCTAGCCCCCCTACCTGGGGTTACAGGTAAAATCCCCTGATGACAAAACAACCAAAAGGAAGAGAGACCCGGCCCGGAGGAAGCCCGGAGCCCTCGTCTGGAGCCAGGCCCAGACGGAGGGTCCGCCTGCGAGCGCCTGGTGGCCGGGCTTACCACGGAGCCCGGCCGGGCCCAGCCCGAATAAGCAACGTGGAAGCACCATCTCCTCCTCCATCGTCCCGTGGACCCACCACCCGCGGGAGGAATTGTCGGGGTCGGGTGCACTGCCAACTACAGTAGGTGGCGGTGAAGGCGGGGGGCACCAACGGACCGGACCCGGGCGGCAAAGGCTGGCTCTGGGGACATGGAACGTGACCTTGCTGGGGGGGAAGGAGCCGGAGCTTGTGAGGGAGGTGGAGCGATACCAATTACACCTGGTGGGGCTAACCTCCACGCACAGCACCGGCGCCGGAACCAAACTCCTGGATAGGGGTTGGACCCTGTTCTTCTCCGGAGTTGCTCACGGTATGAGGCGTAAGGCAGGTGTGGCTATACTAGCTAGCCCCCAGCTGAGCGCCTCTGTGCTGGAGTTCACCCCAGTGGACGAGAGGGTCGCCTCCCTGCGCCTTAGGACTGTGGCAGGGGGGACTCTGACTGTGGTTTGTGCTTATGCACCAAACAGCAGTTCAGAGTACTCGGCCTTCCTGCAGACCCTGAGTGGAGTCCTTTTGGGGGCTCCTGCAGGGGACTCCACTGTCCTACTGGGGGACTTCAATGCACACGTAGGCAATGATGGAGAAACTTGGAGGGGCGTGATTGGGAGGCATGGCCACCACGATCTGAACCCGAGTGGTGTTTTGTTTTTGGACTTCTGTGCTAGTCACGGTTTGTCCATAACAAACACCATGTTCGAACACAAGGATGCCCACAAGTACACCTGGCATCAGAACACATTAGGCCGAAGGTCGATGATCGATTTTGTTATCGTATCATCTGATCTGAGGCCATGTGTTTTGGACACTCGGGTAAAGAGAGGGGCAGAGCTGTCCACTGATCACCATCTGGTGGTGAGCTGGTTTCGATGGTGGGGGAAGCTTCTGGACAGACCTGGAAAACCCAAGCGTGTAGTGAGGGTGAACTGGGAACGTCTGGAGGAAGAGCCTGTCCGGAGAGATTTCAATTGCCACCTCCGGCGGAGCTTCTCAGGCATCCCTGTGGAGGGTGGGGACATCGAGCATGAGTGGTCGGTGTTCAAAGCCTCCATTGCTGAAGCTGCGGCTGGGAGCTGTGGCCTGAGGGCCATAGGTATCTCAAGGGGCGGTAACCCTCGGACAGCGGTGGTCAGGGAAGCCGTCCGACTGAAGAAGGAGGCCTTCCGGGATATGTTAGCCCGGGAGACCCCAGAAGCAGTTGCAGGGTATCGACTGGCCCGGAGGGCTGCGGCTTCGGCCGTGACCAAGGCAAAGCAGCGGGTGTGGGAGGAGTTCGGAGAAACCGTGGAGAAGGACTTTCGGTCGGCACCAAAGTGTTTCTGGAAGACCATCAGACACCTCAGGAAGGGAAAGCGGGGGACCATCCAAGCTGTATACAGCAAGGAGGGGACACTGCTGACCTCAACTGAGGAGGTTGTTGAGCGTTGGAAGGAGCACTTTGAGGAACTCCTGAACCCAACTAATCCACCCTCTACGATCGAGGCAGAGCCGGAAGATGATGGGGGGTCTACAATTTCCTTGGAGGAGGTCACTGAGGTAGTCAAACAACTCCACAGTGGCAGAGCCCCAGGGACTGATGAGATCCGTCCAGAAATGCTGAAGGCGCTGGGTGTAGAGGGGCTGTCTTGGTTGACACGCCTCTGTAACATTGCGTGGAAGTCTGGGTCAGTGCCGAAGGAGTGGCAGACTGGGGTGGTGGTCCCAATATTCAAAAAAGGGGACCAGAGGGTGTGTGCGAATTATAGAGGCATCACATTACTCAGCCTCCCAGGGAAAGTTTACTCCAAGGTGCTGGAAAGGAGGGTCCGGCCGATAGTCGAACCTCAGATCGAAGAGGAACAATGCAGATTTCGTCCTGGTCGTGGAACTACCAACCAGCTCTTCACTCTCGCAAGGATCTTGGAGGGGGCTTGGGAGTTTGCCCAACCTGTCTACATGTGTTTTGTGGACCCTCGAGAGGTCTTGTGGAGGGTTATGCGGGAGTATGGGGTGAGGGGGTCCCTACTTAGGGCCATCCAATCCCTGTACACCCAGAGCGAGAGCTGTGTCCGGGTCCTCGGCAGTAAGTCGTCTTCCTTTCCGGTGGGGGTTGGCCTCCGCCAGGGCTGCGCTTTGTCACCAATCCTGTTTGTGATTTACATGGACAGGATATCGAGGCGGAGCCGTGGGGAGGTGGGTTTGCAGTTCGGTGAGCTGGGGATCACGTCGCTACTTTTTGCAGATGATGTGGTCCTGATGGCATCATCTGCCTGCGACCTCCAGCACTCTCTGGATAGGTTCGCAACTGAGTGTGAAGCGGCTGGGATGAGAATAAGCACTTCTAAATCTGAGGCCATGGTTCTCAGCAGGAAACCGGTGGCCTATCCGCTCCGAGTAGGAAATGAGTCCTTACCCCAAGTGAAGGAGTTCAAGTATCTGGGGGTCTTGTTCACGAGTGAGGGAACCATGGAGAGGGAGTTTGGCCGGAGAATCGGAGCAGCTGGTGCGGTTCTGCAGTCGCTTTACCGCACTGTTGTGACGAAAAGAGAGCTGAGCCAAAAGGCAAAGCTCTCGATCTACCGGTCTATCTTCGTCCCCACCCTCACCTATGGTCATGAAGGATGGGTCATGACGGAAAGAACGAGATTACGGATACAAGCGGCCGAAATGAGTTTTCTCCGGAGGGTGGCTGGGGTCTCCCTGAGAGATCGGGTGAGAAGTTCAGTCATCCGGGAGAGACTCGGAGTAGAGCCGCTGCTCCTTTGCGTCGAAAGGAGCCAGTTGAGGTGGTTCGGGCATCTAGTGAGGATGCCTCCTGGGCGCCTCCCTAGGGAGGTTTTCCAAGCGTGTCCGGCTGGGAGGAGGCCGCGGGGTAGACCCAGGACTAGGTGGCGGGACTACATCTGCGCACTGAAATGTGAGCGGCTAAAGATTCCCCAGGCAGAGCTGGTTGATGCTGCTAGGAAAAGGGATGTCTGGGGCCCCCTGCTGGAGCTGCTGGCTCCTCGACCCGACCCCGGATAAGCGGATGAAGATGGATGGATGGATGGAAGCGATGGACACACGTCGAATTCTGATGTCTGCGAGTGAGACCAGGTTGTTGTGTGAGGTTGGTGTGGAAGTTGACTGGTCCGCACAGAGCCCTGACCTCAACCCCATCAAACAGCTTTGGGATGAACTAGAACAGAGATTGCGAGTTAGGCCCTCTCATCCAACATTATTGTCTAACCTCAGAAATGCTCTTCTGGATGAATGGGCACAAACTCTCACAGAGACACTCCAAAATGCTCACAGAGACAGCCTTCCCAGAAGAGTGGAAGCTGTTAGTGCTGCAAAGGGGGGATCAACTCCATATTAATGCCTATGAATTTAGAATGGGATGTCATAAAAGCTCCTGTATGTGTAATGTGTGGGTGGCCCAATACATTTGTCCATAAAGTGTATTTATATAAATATAAACCATTCACATGGTGTAGTGAGGTTTTTGCTTCATGATGGGGTGACATTACAGTAGCTTTCCCAGTACTAATGATTTTATCACCGGTCTGTTATGTTTTGGTTTTCAGACTTGCTAAGACACAGTGCAGTGCATGTGGGCTTTAAACCAATATAGATTGTACATTTGGTGAACTGGAATGGTTTTAAATGGATTCTCATCCATGTCCCGAATGTACATATCGTAAATGGAATTCTTTTGGCACAGAGGCCCCTCTCACTGTACAAGAGAATGTCAAATCGTATTTCCGCAGTGTTTACACACACCTCACACCTCCTCCCTCGTCTTGTCTGACAGGATACGATTACATCGGGCGCCGCTGGAGAGTCGGTCTCTGCTGACCTCAACAGCGAGGAGGGAGGGAGGCGGCCCAGAACAGTGACACCTCACTGAATCTCATTACCATAAAGCCAGGGGTGAAAGTAGGATTAAGTTATTGCAGGTACTACTACTCCAACCTTCAAGTCCCCCCCCCCTCTCCTCCCGGTCACCCTCCCGAGTCCCACCCCTAGACATGAAGAGACACAAATTAAATTTTAAATTCCTGTTTGGGGTAGAAATTAGACACCCAACATAATTTTTAGCAAAATACTTATTTTCATGTATGTGTAACATAATGATTTGGGAAAAAATCTTAGGCTACTTAATTCAGTGTAACTGTAAAATTGTGTCCAGCTTCAAGGCATGCTGCAGTGTTCCAGCTGCCAGCTAACATTAGCCTACATACAAATAATAAGAAGCCAATGTCTATCTTGTCTGACAGACAAGGTTCAGCATATAAACATAGCCTACTGTTGTGTTCTGATACAGTATCATCCATCCCATTGACAGATGGATGGCCTAGTTCATGTCCCTTCTCTGGCCTGTCAGTAGCCTACCTGTTCCTACTGGTAGTTCTGCATACTCCCTCTCTTGCTCTGAAATTCTCCTACTTTTAACAACAGTATCACCAGCTTCTGCATCTCTCTCTTTTCTCTTAAACATTAGATACATTTTTCTTTACATTTTGCCTTTTCATAACAACATAACAAGCATCTGACGTTTTTAATGTTCCCCCCTTCTTTCCCTCAGAGGGTTAACGGCTGGCACGCTACCCAGCGCCTAGGCAACCAACGTCCAATCACACACCCTTCCAAGCATGTGTTTGCGGAAGCATCTAGCACTCGAATGAGCTCGCACGACTGTCATTCATGATTTAGGTTGTTGATCGTGAAACATCACAACTTATTTATTGGGATTTTTTTATTTTGTTGTGTGCAAAAACGACTGCTCATTGCTGTCTGCCAAAATCCACAGCACTCGAGTCTACAATGCAGACTGCCGAGCAACATAGTACGAAAAGCGAATCCTACTGATGGGAATGCGAGTTACAAAAATACGCCTCAACACGGGACACATTCTGTTGATGAAATACCACAGAGATTTTAATGTAGCTCAAATGTACATTGATTTAGTTGTCATGGAATTTTACACCTAGTCTCAAGACTATTCAGATTCATATATTTTCTTTCAATACCTATTCATCCAGTCCCCTGCCTTTTGCTATTGTAAACACCTTAACCTTTTGTTTCTCTCTCTCTTTTGTAATTGTAAACACCTCCTCTACCTCGCTCTTCCTCATCTCTTTGTTTAAGTCAGAAGGGCCACACCTTCGTCCTTCCCGTCCTGGCTCAGACCTTTTGTTTTCTTTGTTTATATTCAAAGTGCGTTTCATCCCTCGACCACTATTTGATATCCGTCACCTTACGATGACGTATAGACGACTCAGCCAATCAAATGTCGGCTGCACCCCATCCTTGTTTTGAACACATATAAGGAGGAGATCTGGCGAGCTCACTTTACTTCTGTTGGTGAACCACTCTGTGTTTTATCTTGAGGTCCGTTTGCAATCGTATTGTTTTCTTAATAAATCTGACTGAACCTATTTTTGAGCGAACCTGGGCTTTGGCAAATACTTCATTTTTCGAAATCTTAACTACAATTGGCGACTCGGGACGGGATCGACTGCCGTGAGATTCGCCTGGAGTGGAAGCAAAGGAAGCAGACGTGCGGAGCAGTAGCGGCTCTGGAAATCTTCTCTCTTTGCGCCCATTGCATTGGTTCGGAGAAGTCCGCTGTTGGTTCCACTCGGCTAAACTCACGGTACGTTGAAAAACGAATCCTTTTATGCTTGGTATTTGCCTTGGTTTCGTTTCAGATTGTGTTGGTCTAGATTATTGAAAACAGAAACCCCGGCGTGTTTTTTTTTTTAAAGTAACTATCTAAGGAGTGGTGAACAACAGTAGATATATTTATATTGTATTGTCCTTTGACTTCGTCCTTGTTTCGTTACTAGGGTATATGCCTTTCAGAAGAAGTGTGAGTTTGGTCTAGTTAATACGCCAAAGTTGGCACAGAACGGGTTTCCCTTTGACCGGTCGTAGGAGTTGTACCGTTCTTTCGTTTCTCAGCGAAGGTTGTACCGTTGTATTTTTTCTCAGCGAAGGTTGTACCGTTGTATTTTTTTTCTCAGCGAAGGTAGCTACGGGAGTGGTTTGGTTTGGTTTGGTTTGTCCCTTTGATCCCGGGTGGTTTGGTAAATCTAAACGAGTTTTAGCTTTGACCAAGTGGCTGGTGCAGCCAAGCAAGCATATGTTTTTTTGCTTGTCGTAAATGTGGGCCTGTGTGTTCGTCCTGTGTTCGTCCTGTGTTCGTCCTGTGTTCGTCCTGTGTTCGTCCTGTGTTCGTCCTGGGTTCGTCGTGTGTTCGTCCTCTTTGTTCGTTCTTTGTGTTGCGTCCCTGCTCAAGGTTGTTAGTCTGCTGTTTTACTGTTGGAGTTTCGGCTCTGTCTTGTATGTGTTGTTAAGCGCGCCTATATTTATTTTCCAAGTAAAAGTACTGTTGTTTTTTTTTCCGACACTGTTTTTGAGGGCCGTAAATCGTAACTGCTAGTGAGTAGTCTGAGAGACGTTCATCTCCGTGTTACGAAGGAGTGTGGGAGAGTGTCCTTTGTTTTGTTTTTTCGTAAGCGATTTTGGTGCAAAATGGGTGCCGCTACTAGCTCACCACTTGATATTCTCAAATTGTCTGGTCCAGCTAAGATTGTTGCGCTAAAATATTCTGCTAGTGCCTGTTGGCAGATTCAGCTATGGAATAAGAATAGCAGTTTTCCGTCTCCATCTGGTACTCTTAGCGTTAAAGCTTTGGCCAACGTTAGGGCTCAACTAGAAGCGTTTGAGAAGACTAAGTTGGGTAAGAAAAGTGGTAATGCCATCGATTGGGCAGCGTTTAAAATTTGGGAGTCAGTAGCGCGGGAAGGTTTTTTGAAGTCAGAGAAAAGATACAATGAAGCTATACAGCCAACGGCGTCTCCGCCGCTTCCCCCATCGAATCACTCTGACCTAGATTTTTCCCCCTCGACTCGTTGCTCCGTGATCACACCCCCTAACAATGCCCCCGCCATTATTAGCCACGTCCCTTCTCTCTCTGCCGTATCCCCTCACAGTATTGCCTCTGCGCCACCCGATCTGTTTTCCTCGGACATGCAGGCGCCTCCGCAATACGAATTAAATGCGCCCCTTTCCCCCGACCGACGTGTACCTCCAGGACCACCCTCTTCTCCCGTCCATTCTATAGCATCTTCGACTAGATGTTCCACTAAGCAAGAACAGGAAAGGAAGAAAGAGTAGGCTAGAGCCATATCTGAGGCTAAGTTAAATTTGGAACAACTACAACTAGCTAGTAATAGTCTGGAGGAACCGCAACTCCTAGCCCCAATGGTACGATGCCCGAATCCTAATCCCCGACCGTCTCAGCTAGATGATGCAGATGGCCACGCGGCCTGGACCCCCGAGATCAGAGTGTACAGACCATGGCGTTCGGATGAACTGCGTGATGTAGCTAGAACCTTGCCCGATCCAACCAAAGACATTGACGAGTTTGAAAATCTTTTTAACAGTTTAGTTCGAATGTATGAGCCTCACGCAGAGGAAATCGCCATGATCATGAAACAATGCCTTGGGTTAAAATGGGTCGATGTGAAAGATCCGTTTGACATTACGTTGCCTTTTTCTCATGCCAATTTTGCCGACCAAAACACTGCGCTGTTGAACAGAATCAAAACTCGATTCCCTAAAAAGATGGATTGGGACCGTATCACATATTGTAAACAACAATCCGATGAGCAGTTCGAGAAATTTTGGGAAAGACTGGAATCAGTCTTCGCGTCACACAGTGGCATGGACAAAGCGAATGCCGATTATAAGAAAATTCTAAAACAACAGTTGATGAATAACTCTCTCCCCTCTTTGTCTGACCAAGTTAGGATGTGTTGCCACACCTGGGAGTCAACTTCGCTCGAGGAAGTTGTTGACCATTTCCGGTATGCGGAGCGGCTTCGCGTTCACATTGAACAAAGGGAGGCGAAAGAAATTAAGTTAGGTACAGCCAAGTTACAAGCCGCTCAACTGGAACAGATAGAAAACCAGTCCGAGGGACCAGAGAGAGAACAACGACCACAGGGTCGTCACATGAACAAGAATCGTAGGGATAGAAACAGAATGGACTACAGAATGAAACCGAGGGAGGGAAAGAAAACGGAGACAGAACTGACGCATGTTTTCATTGTGGTGAACCGGATCACTGGATTAGAGAATGTAACAGCTACCGCAGGCAAATTGAAAGGGAGAATCCTGCAACCTGGGATTCGGCGCCACCTGCTGGAGTGAACAACCCACAACAGTCATGACTAGGCCAGGAGGGACCGTCAGATAGAACAGCTGTGCAAGAGGAACAGAAGGTTGTCCAGGAATTTACATCCAAACACCTTAGCCTTTGTCTTTGTAATTTATCACCTCCCCCCAAGTCCCCTGCAAAACCCCAGTTTCAGTCTAATGTAAAACACCAACTCTCCCCCCCCTTTTGTAATTGTAAACACTCTGCATAGCTCTGCCTCGCTCTTTTGTCCAAGTCAGAAAGGCCACACCTTGTCTTTCCTGCCCTGATTCAGACCTCTGTTTTCTTTGTTTTCTCATGTCACATGTTTTTACTCTTGGCCACGCCTGCCATTCATGTACAATGCAGTAGCCAATCACATCCTGGAAACACTGTACCTTTGTTTTGGACTGTACATAAGCCACAGCCAGAAGTGACTGACTTCACTTCTCTGACAAACCACCTTTGTTTGCGTTGTTCAGGAAGTCCTTGCGCAAGTATTTGATTTCATTCAATAAACCAGACTCAACCTTTTGAACGTATCTTGGTAAATCTTTGGACTAGACAAGTCTAAAATAACTATCACAGTTTGGCGACGGGGATGGGAGCACTGCCTGCGTTTGCTTCGGGATTCCAGTGGAGAGGACTGATCGGCAGACGTGTCGGTCCATATGGGCTTGGAAAATCAATTTTCTCTCTTGCGCCAGAGCGCTAGCCGAGATTATTTCCTCAGTTCTGCCACTGGATTCTTGAAAGCTCACAGGTACGTTTAAACGAACCCTCTTATGGGTTGAGTTGTATTTGCCTTGATTTGGTTCAGCTTGTTGGTCTGGATTGTTTGAAAACGGAAAACCCCAGCGTGGGTATTTAGTAAGTAACTATCTAAGGAGATGTGAACAGCAATAGATTTTATATCGTATTGTCTTTTGGCTTCGTCCTTGTTTCGTTACGAGGGTATCAGCTGTTCAAGTGAGAGTTTGGCACAGAACAGGTTTCCTTTTGGCCGGTCGCGGGAGAGTTTTTCAAGTGAGAGTTTGGCACAGAACAGGTTTCCTTTTGGCCGGTCGCGGGAGAGTTTTAACCGAGAGAACGTTGAGAGAGTTTTGCTCAATGGAGATGTAGCTACAGGGCGGAATTGAGAGTTTTGCAATCCGCGTTTTCTGGTAGAGATTTTGACCAGAGGGGCTGTACATATTTGGTAGGATCTAGACATCATGGTTTAGCCTGGACCAAATTGCTAGTGCAGCCGAGAGTGTTGTTGTAAACGTGGGCTTTTTGTTTCATGTTTGTGTGTTAAGTCGTATATTAGTCGGTTTTGGTCGTCGTTTGGTCGTCCTTTGTTTGCGTTCCCGTGTGAGTCTGCTACGTTCTTTCTTCTATGTGCACGGGGGGTTGGTCGTCTTATGTGTTCACTGTTTTGAGCCTCGGCTCTTGATAATTGTTTGTTATGCGCGCCATGGATCCAGGTAAAGTATTGTTTTGTACCCTTTTTAGACTGTTAAAATTCTGCTAGATTCCCAGTAGGCTAGCTAACTGGTTGCCTAGGAGACGCCGGAAAACAACTCCCGGTGATCCGCCTTGAGCCAGAGGGAGAACAAAGCACTTCGCTGACTAGGTGAGTACTAAGCGAATTTAATGTGTCTTAATGTGTGTTTCTTTCGAAATTGTATTCTTTACCGCCGTGAGTTAACCATAAGGTTTCCTTTCATTGCTGTTTTGGGGTTTCTAGGCTGTTATTAGGGACGTTGTTTCTTTAAATTTCCCCGCGCTGCCAAAGACAACTTCCGGGTCATACATGCAACATTTTGGGAGCACCACTAGGTGTCCCTGTAACCCCGGCTAATAACATAGGGCTAGAGGAGGTCACAGGATTCTACTGCTAGCCTGAGGAGATTGTTGCGCTGAAGCATTACTCTGCGAGCGTTTGTTGGCAGAATTTCGTTATGTGCTAAAGCATTTTCGATTTCTTACATCCACATCTGACATTTTAGTGTTAAATTCTAAGATTCGGGCTCAGCTAGAGGGTTAAGGGAAATGCCTGTTGATTCTCTAGACTGGTCTGTTTTTAAGATTAGATTACCCCCTCGACTTGTTGCGCCATTAGCCACGCCCCTTCTTTCTACGAGGTATTTGTCCGAACAGGTCCGGAAGGAAGAGCCTCCGATTTTGAAGTCGAGCGCCACCTGCTGGACTTCCCTTGAACAACCCATAAGGGTGATTTTAAACTAGCCAAGATAGAGAGTTTTAATTTTTAAGGTAAATAAACAGGATAAAATAGATGTAGAGCGAACTCAAAAGTCTGACAGGGTTGAATAGGTGTTTGATTCAGGAGTTGTTTCAATAGTCAATGAATGGCCATAAGCTGTTCGTGTTATGCATTCTACTGTATGAATTTTCATTCATATAATGATAATGTGTTTTGAGGAGTTGGCTCTAGGCCTTCTCCTCTGCTATTGAACCCAGTCTGTGTTTTGAGTCTTAATTTTCAGGTGCTATGGACCCTGGGCGGCAGGTCTTTGAGGAGCCTGGATCATGGGATCATGCCTTCCTGGGGACATTGGAACCTGCTGTTGGTCTGTTTTAACTGTTGTTTGTTTTGTCTCTCTTTCTGATATGTAGCTTAAGACATAAGGGTTGTGCATAACAGAGGGGGGGGAATAGATAAGGGTTGCTAGTGTCTTAATCTGAATGCAGCATCTCATAACCCAATTATATTTTTTAAATGGTTATGTTAAATATCTCATGTTTATAGTTTGAGGCACATTCATCGGGCCTGAGTGTTTTTTCTGAGTGTTTTTTTACAGACAACTGTCGTTCCGGGAGTGATGGGTGAATGCCGAACCAGGAGACGGGCACAGGACACCGGAGGTTACTGGCCTGTTTCCCTACAGATGGGCGATCTGGGTTTCGTGAGATGCAGACCAACGCCATGTCACCAACTCACTGTGAGCGACAGATAAGTATGAAACAGGAGCAGTGCCCAAATACTCTGTCCTCAAATGCAGAAGAGGGAGGGTTTAGATATACAAATTTTTAGCTATACAAATGAAGCTTTGATGGAGTTTTTTGATTAGTTAATTGTAAATGAAGCCAGTTCATTTTAGTGTCATTTTCTTTGCCCCATCTCTATTTTTATCCTGACTTCAGGAAATTTTTGCTTTCACCCTTAGGGGGTGTTGTTTTGTTGAGACGAGAATATAGCGTATTTTATTTTCATAAAATCGCAAGAGAACTGCTAGAGCCAAATCCAATTGCCTTGATCATGACTGGGGACTGGGCGTGTTGAAGTCATTCTAACACTGCCCCTGTTTTCACTGTAGGCTACTGCAGACTGGCTCTAAATGACACTTGAACAGTCACCCTGTTTAAGTTTTCCTGACAGAATAACAACATTTTTTCCCCAAAGCAGGAGCTTGCGCTTAACCATGTTTCTGAGTATCTCCTACAGACTGTTGAATAACCGTTCCTGACCAAAGAAGGGAACAGGGAGACCAGACCAGAGGACTCTCTTTTTTGTCTCTGTTTGTCTCTCTCATCTGTGGATCCACAGATGGAGCACTTCATCAGCCTGTACTGGGGGAGCGCCGAGGTGAGCCCTCCAGCAGCACGACCCGGGCCGGTCCTACGTGGAGCAGTACAGAGATGGACCGGGTTCAGTTCAAGAGCCTACATTTCTGACCTACAAGCATCTGCTCCACCTGCGGAGAAAAAGAAATGAAGGACTAAGTGCACATTTCCACCACCAAACTAACCTGTATCTAGGGCCTAATGACAAACCTGTACTACCTCGTTCATGTTTTCATTATGCTTTCAAACTAGCCCACGGGCCAGATCATGTTTCAAAAACAGGGGTGGCGGAGGATGTTAACAGATGTCTCCAACAGAGTGAGGACCGCCATTTCCTGAGGCTAAGGAGGGGTTCCTGCATCACATCTCTCCTGGGGATTGGGTCCTAATCCACGACCACAGACGAAGGAGCTGGAACTCGCCGAGGTGGCTCGGGCCGTACCAGTTTCTACTCATCACGCAGACAGCGATCTGAGAGGACTTCGTTGGATCCATGCAAGCATTGCCGACGGGTCCAAGCAGCAGAGGACGGTCCACCAAGGGATCGCAAACACCAGGAGATCAGAATGCAGCTGAACCAGAGGGCTCAGAGGCCAAAACCATGGGCCATCACACTGTCCTCTCCTCTGACGAGGAATCGGAGGAAAAATGACCTTGCTGGTCACCTCCTGACAAGATGCACCACACACGCACACACACCTGCACACACTAACATTGAACATAACTGATTTCAAGCAACGTGACATCGAAGTTGCGATCTAGAAGAGAAGACGCCTTGCATTCCCCAATGACATTCTATTGCCCAAAAGAGAAGTGCCACCTAAATGACTGTTGGGATACACTGTGAACAAGAGTGACCTTGACAGTCACCGCCACACTCTCCCCTCCTCTGATGAGCAATCGGAGACTGACCTTGCCGGTCACCTCCTCACAAGAGTGAATGAACTTTGAAATAATCTGGAAAATATCATATTTGTTTACAAGAGTTGCAATGATTGAAACATGAGTTGATAAATAAGTTTGGGTTTTTCCTCTAAATTGACCAAGAGGTTTTTTGCCCCTCTTACACTGGTAACCATTTTATCTTTTTTTTGCCTTGTTAAATCAAGTTTGTTTTTTGGTGAATGGTTGTCCACTCTTAGACTATAAATAGTATATAATCATGTCATCTTTTTTATCTTGTTTCCTGTCAAACTTCTGAAACAAGGGGTTTTGGTGTGTGATTTTGCACGTTGAGAGGAAATAATTAAAGTTTCCACCTAGTGGAGAGATTATTTCCTTTCCACATGTATAGCATAGCTGACTGTTTACACTGTGTTTGGATTTTATTTTTGTGTGCCTGTTCAGGCACAAATGAGGGATTGTCCAGGAATTTACATCCAAACACCTTAGCCTTTGTCTTTGTAATTTATCACCTCCCCCCAAGTCCCCTGCAAAACCCCAGTTTCAGTCTAATGTAAAACACCAACTCTCCCCCCCCTTTTGTAATTGTAAACACTCTGCATAGCTCTGCCTCGCTCTTTTGTCCAAGTCAGAAAGGCCACACCTTGTCTTTCCTGCCCTGATTCAGACCTCTGTTTTCTTTGTTTTCTCATGTCACATGTTTTTACTCTTGGCCACGCCTGCCATTCATGTACAATGCAGTAGCCAATCACATCCTGGAAACACTGTACCTTTGTTTTGGACTGTACATAAGCCACAGCCAGAAGTGACTGACTTCACTTCTCTGACAAACCACCTTTGTTTGCGTTGTTCAGGAAGTCCTTGCGCAAGTATTTGATTTCATTCAATAAACCAGACTCAACCTTTTGAACGTATCTTGGTAAATCTTTGGACTAGACAAGTCTAAAATAACTATCACAAGGTTCATATTTGTCAGTGTCTTAATCTGCATGCAGCATCTCCTAACCCAATTATATATTTTTAAATGGTTATGTTAAATATCTCATGTTTATAGTTTGAGGCACATTCATCGGGCCTGAGTGTTTTTTCTGAGTGTTTTTACAGACAACTGTCGTTCCGGGAGTGATGGGTGAATGCCGAACCAGGAGACGGGCACAGGACCGGAGGTGTAGATGAAGGTTACCGGCCTGTTTCCCTACAGATGGGCGATCTGTGGTTCGTGGGATGCAGGGCCAACGCCATGTCACCGACTCACCGTGAGCGACGGATAAGTATGACATAGGGAAGAGACCATTTTGTCCGAAGCGTGCCCAATACTCTGTCCTCAAATGCAGAAGAGGAGCTTGCACTTAACCATGTTTCTGAGTATCTCCAACAGACTGCTGATAACCGTTCCTGACCAAAGAGGGGAACAGGGAGACCAGACCAGAGGACTCAAAGAGGGGAACAGGGAAACCAGACCAGAGGACTCTCCTTTTGCTCTTCTGTTTTGTCTCTGTTGTCTCTCTCATCTGTGGATCCACAGACGGAGCACTTCATCAGCCTGTACTGGGGGAGCGGGAGCGCCGAGGTGGCCCTCCAGCAGCACGACCCGGGCCTGCCCTACGTGGAGCAGTACCGTGTGGACCGGGTTCAGTTCAAGAGCCTGTACGTGCTGCTGGCACCCTGGCTGTGTGGGATCCACACGGACACCGTGTCCCACCGCACCTTCACCCTGCTGAACCAGGACAGGGACTCCCTCCTCACCTTCCGAGAGCTCGCTGGCTGACCGCTCTATGTAGACCTGCCCAATGGGGAGACAAGAGACTACCAGGAGCAGATGAGCAGCCTGAGAACAGGCCAGAAAACATGGAAGAGAAGTAGATGTTGCGGGGTGAACCTACCCGTCAAAGATGGAACAATCAGCACCAGGACATTCTGGCCTGTGTGGAATAGCTGTCAAAAGTAGCTGAGAGGACGGTCCATGCAGCCGAACCAGAGATCTCAAGGGCAAAGCGGTCAGTGCCACACTGTCCTCTCCTCTGATGAGCAATCGGAGAGTGACCTTGACAGTCACCGCCACACTGTCCTCTCCTCTGATGAGCAATCGGAGAGTGACCTTGACGGTCACCGCCACACTCTCCTCTCCTCTGATGAACAATCGGAGACTGACCTTGCCGGTCACCTCCTTCTCGTGGTTGGGGTATGACAACGTAGACAATCTCAACAGCAATGACTGCACCTCTAACCGCACACACTGGAACCTACATTAAACATTCAGAGACGCAAACATGGAAGCTATGATCCAAAGGACATTACATGCGATTATTCACAACAAGAGTGAATGAACTTTGAAATGATCTTGAAAAAATATCATATTTGTTTACAAGAGTTACAATGGTTGAAACATGAGTTGATAAATAAGTTTGGGTTTTTCCTCTAAATTGACCAAGAGGTTTTTTGCCCTTCTTACACTGGTAACCATTTATCTTTTTGCCTTGTTCAAACTTTAAATCAAGGTTTTTTGGTGAATGGTTGTCCACTTTTAGACTATAAATAGTATATAATCATGTCATCTTTTTTACCTTGTTTCCTGTCATATTTCTGAAACAAGGGGTTTTGGTGCGTTTTTACACGTGGAAAGAAAATAATCTATTTTTTTTGTTAAATATTTCACAATGAAATTCTTTTTATTCTTGCTCCACCTAGTGGAGAGATTACTTCCTTTCCACATGTATAGCATAGAGTTTTTACAATTTTGTGTTTGTAATTGATTTTTTTTTTTTTTTGATTATGCTTATTTTATATTTGATGTATATATTTTATGTAGCTGTTCAGCCACAGATGAGGGAGTTGTCATGGAATTTTACACCTAGTCTCAAGACTATTCAGATTCATATATTTTCTTTCAATACCTATTCATCCAGTCCCCTGCCTTTTGCTATTGTAAACACCTTAACCTTTTGTTTCTCTCTCTCTTTTGTAATTGTAAACACCTCCTCTACCTCGCTCTTCCTCATCTCTTTGTTTAAGTCAGAAGGGCCACACCTTCGTCCTTCCCGTCCTGGCTCAGACCTTTTGTTTTCTTTGTTTATATTCAAAGTGCGTTTCATCCCTCGACCACTATTTGATATCCGTCACCTTACGATGACGTATAGACGACTCAGCCAATCAAATGTCGGCTGCACCCCATCCTTGTTTTGAACACATATAAGGAGGAGATCTGGCGAGCTCACTTTACTTCTGTTGGTGAACCACTCTGTGTTTTATCTTGAGGTCCGTTTGCAATCGTATTGTTTTCTTAATAAATCTGACTGAACCTATTTTTGAGCGAACCTGGGCTTTGGCAAATACTTCATTTTTCGAAATCTCAACTACAGTTAGCAGAAATGCGCTTGAAAATTGTGTGGATAAAGGGCCTGTTTTGCATGACAGGCAGATGTTGCGTCCCCTAAAATAACAAAAAAAAAAAAAAACATGTACTGTAGCTACAGCGTAGGCTCAATTCAACGCAGAAGTATAAATTGGCCTTTACTGCATACCGCTGCGTACCGGCTCTACGTCTTTTAGCGGTACGGCCGTTCCGGCCTACTTTCACCCCTGCATAAAGTAGCCTAGGTGAAAAAGCCACATTAGGCTGCATTAAATAGAACAACCTCCTGACGCCCAGCTGTGCTATTCTACTCCTCATTGGCTCATAACAGCTGGGTCTATAAACTGATATGGAGGCCATTTTGTAAACCACCACAACAGCTGCACCAATCAACCCAAACGTTTGACAGTAGTCAAACCCTCGCTCTCACCTTCCAATATATTCTGACTAAGTGAATGGTGAGTGACAGGTTATCCACCCCACCCCTTGCCTGCTCATGTGTCCTGCTCCGCCTGAACTTGGCTGGGGCTCACATCTCTTGTCCTTTCCTGCTTTATCTAATCACTGAGACACGGCTGGGGCCCGGGGCATGCTGTGGCGGCTCCACACTAGCTCGGGGCAAGGTTGAGGCAGAGGGTACTCTGGCTAACAGCACAGCCAGAGCTTTATCCCCCCAGATGATTGATGGCTGCGCTGCCACTTGGATGCACTGTCTACATGCTGCTCTCATCCGACTCTCTCATCTCCACACGCTGCCTTCCCTCTTCCATTTTGATACTGTAGATTTGTTGTTTGGCTTGATGACCCTCTTCCTCCACGGATCAGTGTTATGAACTCGTTCGCACTGGTTGACATGTTGAGCAAAGTGGTGTCACAACTTATGTCGTCTACCTGCCCCAGGCTAACCCTACCTAACCCTTACCCACCAAGTTCTTCAAGACTATTTTTAACTGTATCCGTGGGCACTTTAGCTATTGTTCCTTCAGTACAGGCGATTTGAGAAAAAAACATTCTGAAGAAAAACAACTTAGACTCCTCAGTCCTCAATAATTCTAGAACAATCTCAAACCTCCCCTTTTTAAGACGACTTCAGAAAAAAATGGTGTTCAAACAACTAAATGATTTCCTAGCTGCAAATTGCATCCTGGATACTTTCCAGTCAGATTTTCTCCCTCATCATAGCACAGACAGCGCTGGTCAAGGTTGACAACGACCTCAGAATTAATGCTGACTTGAAAAAGCTCTCTGTCTTTATCCTCCTGGACCTGAGTGCAGCGTTTGACACTATAGATCATAATATCCTTGTTAGAAGACTTGAGAACTGGGTCGGCCTCTCCGGGGCAGTCCTTGACTGGTTCAGGACTTATCTAACGGGCCAAGAGTTTTCCATCACCCTTGGTGACCATAGCTCAAAAAACATTGAGATGATGTGCGGTCCCACAAGGATCAATTCTAGGGCCCTTAACTTTCAGCCTGTACATGTTACCCCTACGCAATGTCATGAGAAGGAACAACATTAGCTACCATAGCTATGCTGATAACACCCCGCTCTACATTTCTGTGACACCCCTCGACTACAGCTCAGTTGACCGATAGAATGTATTGCTGATATGAATGAGAGGATGTGACAGAACTTCTCCAGTTAAACCAGGACAAAATTGTATTGATTATTGATTGATGAGAGAGACTATCGGTGCACTTAAAAACACTGACACTGAATACCAAATGCCAGGCAAGGTGCTGTGCTGGACTCTGATCTTAGCTTTGAGGCCCATAATAATGTGACTAGGACCTAATTTTATCACCTGAGAAACATTGCCAAGGTGTAACCTTTCCTCTCCCAGACTGATACTGAAAGACTAATGCATGCTTTTACTATTAGCAGGTTGGATTATTGTAACACTCGTTTGTCTGGCCTACCAAAACCAGGCCAGATCCAGCCTGACTTAGGTGTGAGGCTGACTTGTTTCTGTTCAGGACTCATAGGATGGAAGCTAGTCATGCCACTGAAATAGGTGTGAATTGAAATGACATGAAATAATGTCTGATAAATAAAGATGGGTCTTGTCACCTGGACACATCAGTTCCAATGCCTCCAATGCTAATCCAGCACAATGAGAGCAGGATAGCCAGTTAGCTCATGGGCTCACAACAACTAGCAGCAGCTTCCATAACATTAATTGTAGCGGTCAATGGCTAAAGCAGTTATACTGATGATAACATCAAGTCATCCCCACCGGGAACCCCGGTCTCCTGGGTGGGAGTCCAATGCTCTCACCACTACTCTACTTGTGCAGTGGAGATCGGCGGGTGGGTTTTGGTGCCCTTCCAGTCCCTAGTGCGGGTTGGGGTTAGAATATGGGTTGGGGTTGGGACAGAATCTGATATATAAGGCAAGGGGTAAAGGTTGGAGTGAAAGGATGAACATGTGGAGGTTTGGGGTATAGTCCCATAAAGTCATCCCCACCGGGTCTTCAACCCCAGTCTCCAGGGTGGGAGTCCAATGCTCTCACCAATACTCTACTTGTGCAGTGGAGATCGGCAGGTTGATTTTGGTGTCCTTCTTGATTTTGGTGTGCTGGGACTACTGCCTCTTGTGGTGCCAACAGAGACATGCAGGCCAACATTGTCCGCAGTAATGGAGGGAGGGAGGGAGGGAGGGAGTGATAACCGGACAAACGCTATACTATGTGCGCTGGCTTACAGCCACGCACAAAAAAGCATCAATACATTAAGCTCATTCCTCCATCACCACCTAAAGCTGTGCCAGTCAACAGTCAGTCTAATCACCAAAAATGTAGGCGTAGAGCGAGTGGTCCATCACATCCCATACAAAAATGAATTACTATAGGATTTGAAGTGTCCTACTCCTATTGTAATGACGACTGTCTGTCTATAATGCAGTAGCGTACTGTGGGGTCTTGCACAGGGTCTTCTCCGACATTGTTATTACTCCCAAAAACCCCCCCCCCCGTACACACATGCAGATAGGGAGGTCCTAGAACCGGGTAAGCCAGGACCAACGAAGCATGCACGCACAGCGTGCTCGATTTTTTGGGTGGTGCGCTTTCAAAGCATGCCCTGATGGGTTTCACAGCACCAGAAGGGTGCTGAGCATTGGCATTTATATGTAAAAACATACAGGAAAACTATAGTAGCCTAGGCTACTGATGTTTTTTTTAACACATCAACAAAGGCCAATAATTTGAGAGCAAGCGAATAAGAGGGCAATATTTAGGCTGAAACAACCAAGCTTTTAGGGACACACTAAATAAACTACAGAGCCATTATATGACAACAATGGCCAAGCACCACGAAGAGGAATGACAGGACGATAAAATACACCCCCTTAGGGCACAGCACTCAATAGCCCACTCCCCTACTTCACTAATCACTGTTTATCCTACTAGGCTACTAGGCGTATTAGCCCACCGCTCCAGGTCTTGATTTCGTCTTGATTTGATTTGGTCTTGACATCCGTAAGCTAGAATAATTTTACCTGGCCTACAATGTTAAAGGAGTAGTAAAGGGAAAATGCATGTTTAGCCCTGTTTTAAGGTTACTTATGATCATATACAATGGTTCAGATCAAAACGTTGACAAAGCTAGCATTTTCGAGAAAGTTGATAATTGCTCTACCACTGTTTTGGTCATACAATGGATGTGGATGATGAAAAAAACATGTTAAACTCTCGCTTTCAAAGACAAGAAGCTCACCGAGGGTGTAATTGGTGTTTGTTGGTGTTCTGACATCAAATTCGCCGCAAAGTATGAATCCTGTAGGGTTTTATTGATCATTTTATGACATCCATTGACTTGTATTGAAGCGATCGTTGTAGATGTGTAGATCAATCCGCAGAGGGGATTCAGGAAGCGGAACTACTTACGGTAGCTATTGTTATTGTTTATGTTGCTAGGCTACCTAGTTTGCAGAGGGTTAACACATGTATGTGCTGCGACTAAATAGTTATATGCTAAATATTTAAAAAAGCCTTTCCAGATTAACTAGAATCTTACTTTATGGCAAATTATATGTCAGAACGGCAACTAACACCTAGGTGAGTTTCTTGTCCTTGAAATCGAGAGTTTAACATGTTTTTGAATGATTTTTCAAAAAATGCTAGCTTTGTCAACGTTTTGATCTGAACCATTGTATATGATCATAAGTAACCTTAAAACAGGGCTAAACATGCATTTTCCCTTTACTACTCCTTTAAGTGAATAATGAGCTAGTAAGACCGGTGTCAACGGTAGGGGGCGACGGAGCACTACCAAAATGCTAAACACGGATGAAAATGAAGCGATATGGCAGAATACAAGACGCATTTAAGTCAAAAACAGACTGAAAGTCGATTTTTGTGCCTTCTTTCACTGAAAGAAGGCACACAAATCTAGTTTTATTTGGATTTGTATGGGTAAGCCAGGCTTACCCTGGCTTATAGGAGCAATCGCCACTGGTAGGGGTAGAATTTAATTGTTCCTACCAACACGTAAACAACTATAATTCCACACCAAAATGAAGTCCATCACAAGAGTACGACAACTCGTGCTCAAACCGCACAATGCCTTTTATCGAACTGAAAATAGCCCTGCCGGTGCTAACCATCTCTGGGCTACTGTATAACATTGCATTCACAAGCCATCGTTCACCGTAATAAGGGGAAGCTTTTGTCAACGACATGCAACAACAGGTCCTTATCTCTCACATAGCATCAAATTCACACACATTGCCAAAATGATCAATCTGAAATGCATAAAGCTGCAAAGCAGGACTCGCTAGCCGTTAGCCATCTCCGACTCATCGGGCCTTGAGTTAGCTAGCTAACACTAGCTAGTGTGTTACCTAGCACTAGCTAACGTTAGCTATCTATCATTAGACTTCAATTCCTGAACTTAGCTTTAGCTTTGCATGCAGCCAGGTTTACGGTTAACTTCAGATATTACTCTACATTTCAACCAGACATTCCAGTGAAACCAGGTAGTCAAAAGCTAGCGTGTTAGCTAGCACTAGCTAACATTAGCTAACTATCTTTAGGCTTCAATTCCTGAACTGAGCTTTAGCTTAGCGTGCAGCCAGGTTATGGGTTACTGTTTACTTCAGATATTAGTCTACTCTACATTTCAACCAGACATGATCCCAGTGAAACCAGGTAGTCAAAATAACTTACCTGATATAAAATGGGCACCGCAAACACAGGCATTTCTGATGATGTCCTCAGTCCAGTCCGTACGCTTAATGGCTTTTAGCCACAGGCGACTCTGAAAATGTTGGTTTCCTCTCAAAAACAAATACAGTTTGCCACTAGAGCGCCAATTTGTACACCCGTAGACGCAACAACCAGACATCTTGATGGTATATAAAATACTAGTCTTTACACTAAAATACGACTCGCTCTGAATTCGTAAGTAAGTAAGTAAGTAAGTTTTATTTATACAGCGCCTTTCACAGCACGAATGCACAAAGCGCTTTACAATACAAATAACACATAAAAAAGGAAGAAAGAGCGACATACAAAATGCAATACACACAAAATACAAAGCAATTACGACATACAAAATACATTACAAGGCAGTTACAAAATACAGTACAAGGCAGTTACAGTTACCAAAGTAGATTAGATGTTTGGGTTAGGGAGATGAACAACAGATCCAATGGTCATTACTCTCTGTAACGCTTCTCTTTATCAAGCCTGGTCCTCAGCTCTGCCACGTCGCCTTGCATAGCCATGAGTTTCTCCAACAGGGTATCAATCTTACGGTTCAGTTCAGAAATCACCACAGGTAGATTACTCACTGCTCTGCCCAGCTCCGTTAGCATGACGTGCGTTGAGAGACCAGCTTATCAATTCCATGTTTAGATTCGAAAATCCACAGAAAAAAAGAATAACTACAAAGTGTAAGGGGAGATAGAAAAACAAGAGCAGGAGCAAGCAACAAAAGCGTCTGCTCTGAACGAAAGCCGGAAGGAAGGAGTCTGTCTCCCCCTGCTACTGTTACAAGAATGCACGCATACTTGTGCTGACAAAGGCTGTAAAAGGGTCTATAATTAACAAATATGACCCACGCTCGTTTATTTATGGGCGGTGGCTCTACCACATAAATTCAATAACTGACATAGAACCACCAGGTAACCACATTTTTACATCCAGTGACAAAAAACTCCACACCACAAGTTCTGAACCCACGAGTTTTGAACTCCCAACATTCAGTAGGGTAGACAAGCTCCTTAACCACTAGGCCACCAGAGCTCTTGAAAATCAATGGTGTCATAGTCTTTTGTTTTGATGTTCTAGGACCACTGCCTCTTGTGGTAGCAACATAGAACTGCAGGTCAACCACAGACGGGACGGCGAGGGACAATGCGACATTCACTATTCTTTGTGTGACAGCTTGTAAGGCGTAAAGGCCTCGCACAAAAAGCGACTAATCAACTCCAACTGATTCAAAATGCTGCAGCACGTGTTCTTACAAAGATCAGAAGGAGGGTTCACATCACACCAATTTTAAAACCCCTACACTGGTTACTGAACCTGTCAGTTTTAGAATATATTTTACGACTATTTCTTTAGCCTGTAAATCCTTACATAATCATGCACCTAAATACAGTATGTAAGACATGCTTTTAAAATATACCACTCCAGTAGTAGCCCCCTCGGGTCCTCTGGCACTGTGATTTGAATGGTTCCTAGAGCAGGACTAAGAGGCATGGGGAGGCAGCCTTCAGTTCTTATGCCCCCAGCCTTTGGAACACCCTGCCAGAGGACCTGAGAATGTCGGAGACTGTGGTAACTTCTAAGCAAGATCTTAAAACATACCTTTTTAATTTTGCTTTTGCCACATAGCTTTACTTGTGTTAATATCTTAAACGATTCTTACACCTACTGCCTGCCGAGCACAGTCTCCAGGAAGTATGCCTACGCAGACGACCTTGCGCTGGTGTACTCCGCTGGAGACTGGCAGGCCGTGGAGGAGACCTTGAGCCAGGACATGCAGACAATAGCGGCATACCTCCGGAATTGGAGATTGAAGCTCAGCGAGGCAAAGACAGTGTCGGCGGCCTTCCACCTTAAAGCCCCACTATGTTGTTGATTTCATCTTAAAATATCAGTTTCAAAGTCGATCTATTGGTGTGCTGGATTATCATAGCGAGAACAGCACCTCTTCCATTCCCACAGAGGGGTCCGGCGGCCTGTATTTGCAGTTTACAGTATGTAACTTTTGACCGCGAGCTGCGGTTTTCTCTCACATGAACGTTCTGTTTTACCTTTAGCTCGACTCTTCGAATTTGCCGGCAGACTCTGTTTTCCTAAGCTTGTCAGTTGTCAACAAATGCACATGAGAGGCGTAACAGGCATCTCTCAGCGTTTTACGACAATGGTACTGCGGTTGTAATGGATCTAGTGGCCTTTAGGGGCCGCTAAAGTGCACAAAACTGGACCGCTACATAATGGGGCTTTAACAACAAGGAAGCCAAACGTGAGCTCCGAGTGCACATTGATGGAACACTCCTGCCATGCTGCGCCGAACCAACCTATCTCGGCATGACATTGGACAGGTCGCTCACGTTCCGCAGACACCTTGAGTCACTGCGCAAGAAGTTCACAGCTCATGTGGCGTTGATGAGGTGACTGGTCTGATCAGGCTGGGGCGCCGGCGCAAAAACACTGCGTACAGCAGCTCTAGCCCTGATCTACTTGACCAGTGAATATTGCGCACCGGTGTGGTGTCGCCTCATCGACCCGACTATCAACAAAGCCTTGCACATCGTGACAGGATGCCTGCGTCCCACTCCTGTGGACAACCTTCCCATCCTTGCAGGCATCCAGCCCGCTGGCCTCCACCGCACAGGAACCACAGCACGTCTCGCCTGCCGGACCGTGGAGCCTAACCACCTGCTCCACGACAGGCTCACTGCAACAGTGGAGCTTTCAGCCTTCACGTCTCAAGTCGAGACACCCTTTTGTGCCTGCCGCACATGCTGCCGCTCCTGCAGCAATGCAGAGATCTTAACACCAGCGAGGCATGATGGGCGGACTACACCTGGCGTGCGGGAGGCCAGGTGTAGTCCCTAGCGGGATGGACTTACCCAGAACGGCGTGGGTGAGGCTTAACGCTTATTAAAATAATAAATAAGACCTTTTCATACGAAAATCTATCCGTCCATTTCAAACATTATAACAGTCACTGCCCACATACTTCCATTCGTCCTTTACGTTGGTTAAGTATACGTTGAATACATCCACTAGAGGGCAGTCAGTGTCACACTTGGGAAACGAACATTGCTTTTTTTTTTACTTATTTTTTGGCTGGACCGCAACAGCCCTATAAATGTGAATGTCTGTGACTGACTGTAATGAAGTTCCTCACTAACTCTCACAGCCTGTCCTCAAAAACTTCCACCATTTAAATCTGCCGCTTTCAAAAGTGAAAGCTTCTTCTTCTGTTCTTCGTGTCTGAACGTGTCTCGCTTAAACTGTGGCTATGCCCCCACGACTTCTGGTGAGGCCCTCGTACTGCTCCATTACGCCCGTATCTGTAAGCTTTCAGAAGACGGACAAAATATGGACGAAATGGTCGCACAGTACGACAGAAAGCTCCATCCGTATCCGTCTGCGTTTGTTCTGTCTATTCCCCGGCGGAAAGTTTTAATGTAGGGCACATATGCACAACTCGATGCTTTTCCGTATTTTTTACTGACCAAATTGCAGTCAGATACATACAGCAGTTAGCAGATAGGTTGTTAAACCTATAACGAAACAAAAATACATACACATGAATTAGCTGTGACTATAATACATACATTTAACGAATTAGCTACAAAATCTATCAGAAACACATGAAGATCACGTACCGTGGTGTCCCTAGTCTCTTGTATTCCACAACTGAATTCCCACTGCAACGGCAAGTTCAATAACTAGGCCTACACCCTAATCACAGCCCATTGTACTCTTGCGCCACATAGCTACATCAAAGTCTAACCCGACACTTAAAACGTTTCCCCAATTAGACCCATTAAAGAACGTTTACAAATCAACTCAAAAAAGTAGACCTCACATCTTATTAAAGGAGTAGTAAAGGGAAAATGCAAGTGTAGCCCTGTTTTAAGGTTACTTATGATCATATACAATGGTTCAGATCAAAACGTTGACAAAAGCACTTTTGAAAAAGTCTGATAATTGCTCTACCACCGTTTTGGTCATACAATGGATGTCGGTGGGCACCTTGAAAAATCATTAAAAAAACATGTTAAACTCTCAATTTCAAAGACAAGAAACTCACCGAGGTGTTAGATGCCGTTCTGACATATAATTCGCCATAAAGTAAGATTCTAGTTCATCTGGAAAGGCTTTTTTAAATATTTAGCATAGAACTATTTAGTGGCAGCACATACGTGTGTAAACTTCCCCAAACTAGGTAGCCTAGCAACATAAACAATAACAATAGCTACCGTAAGTAGTTCCGCTTCCTGAATCCCCTCTGCGGATTGATCTACACATCTACAACGGTCGCTTCAATACAAGTCAATGGATTTCATAAAATGATCAATAAAACCCTACAGGATTCATACTTTGCGGCAAGTTTGATGTCAGAACCAATTACCCCCTCGGTGAGCTTCTTGTCTTTGAAATCGAGAGTTTAAGATGTTTTTGAATGATTTTTCAAGGTGCCCACCCACATCCATTGTATGAGCTAAACGGTGGTAGAGCAATTATCTGACTTTCTCAAAAGTGCTAGTTTTGTCAACGGTATGATCATAAGTAACCTTAAAACAGGGCTAAACATGCATTTTCCCTTTACTACTCCTTGAAATCACATTGGCTCACCCCACATACCTAGCTATGTAAATAAACGTTTAACTTAAATTGAATTGCACAGCGCTCTTCATGTCGAGCATAAATTACCCTTTAATCGTCTCCGGACCGGCGTCGGACGCTTCCACTCATCGATGCACAGATGGGGCTTGGCATCATGTGCGGCGTGCAAGTGTAGCGTCGAGGAACAAACCGCAGACCACGTCATCCAGGACTGCCCGATATATCGGACACCCAATGGAATGCGTGGCCTGACGGTTGTGGATGACGAAATGGTGACATGGCTCCTGGAGGTGTGCCTGGATATATAGGATATATATATAAGATATATAGGATATATAGGGGGTGGTAAAAGGATAACCCCTCGGCCCCCCTTTAATGCTTTTCATTGTATTGTTCCTTTTAAACCTGTCCTCATTGTGTTTACATTATTCATGTTTTTATCCATCTCTTTTTATGTTAATAGTTGATTTGTATGAATGGTGCTATAGAATGAAAATTACATTGACATTGACATAGATTGTGTAGTAAATGTTTTCCAAGTGTAAAACGATTCAAATTCTTTGGGACCCATTGTTCCATGTTCCATTCTAGAAAGAGAAAACAGTAAACGATACGATACGATAATAATTTATTGTCAGCAAGCTGAAATTTGTTTTGCATCCATGGCACCTCCGTTCAAGTAAAGACCATGAATTGGTTGTTGCTTGCTGTACAGCGAGGTAACAGCCTAGCTACCCAACAAAGTGCGTACAGATACAAACTTGAAGTTAACTGTCAAAGTTTAGATTTCATATTATTTATTTATCTTTACCCAGTTCCAGTTTGGCGTTCCCGCAGCGACTAGCAGTCCATCATATGCCTGCATGTCAACCTGTGTTGCATCAGTAATCTCTGTCTTACCTACCCCAGGTATATGGACGCATCAAAGCAGCAGCCCAGCGAGGAGAGTCTTCCCCGCCATCTCTCCTCTGACGGGCTGCCAGGAGCCAGGCTTTCAAGGCAAAAGAGAGGAGGGCGTGGATGAACGACTGCTGAAGGCTTTCAATGGAGCACTGCTGGGACTAACTTTGTCTGCCTCTGAACACCTCAGTCCACGCCTGGATGAAAGTTGCATCCTCTCTCCCCAATAAATCCCTCCGAAACTACGTGATGTGCTGTTAGAACTCCCATCATGCTTGCAATACAGCAACTGGCAAACATGAAGGGTAAAATACTTAAAAGTATTTATACTTCTGCACAGTGTCTGGCATGGCAGTCTCTAATATATTGTAGCTAAATAAGCACAGTTGCTGGATTAATGGCATTTTCATGATTTATTTTCTTTGAAGAGGGACAGATGTCGGCAGTATGTTTGCCTTTGTGGGGTCGGTGACTCAGGCATGCATAGTAAACAGCGTCATCCTTTCTCTAGTCCACTGTTATTTTCCTTCATGGAAACATGAAAAAGCTTAGTCACCTGCAGAGCTGAATGCAGGCAGGCAGGGAGGTACTGTAGGAAGGCATGGTGGCAGACAGACATGAAGAGAGGAAGGCAAGCAAGGAGGCATGGAGGAGGGGGGGGTGGCATGGAGGGAAAGAGGGAGCTGGGGGGGGGGGGGGCAAGTAGGGCTCTTGACTAAGGAGGCCTTCAGGCTTCGTCAGGCTTCTCCAGCACGTAGTCATGGCAGTTCTGAGAGGGAAAGCAAAAGAGAGGGGGAGAGAGAGACAGGGAGAGAGAGAGAGTGCGTGAGAGAACATTGCAGCATACAGTAGCTGCTCTGCAGAATGACAATAGGAGCAGGCTGGGGTGGAGATGACTGATATAGAATGTCAATCACGTCAGCGTTATTTCTTATGCTTGCGAAAGACAAGGCACACTGGGACGCCAGGCTTGAACCAGGGGAAGACATGTCAAAATGCAACAGATGACAGGCTATGGTTGGAGGTTATTGTGAATAAAAAGCATCGCTGAATAATCAAAGCTTGATTGTGACATCAGACGACAGAAGATGTCAGCAGCCTGTTGGTGAGGATGAAAACCTTCAATTAGAAGAGAAAGTTTTCAGGAGTTGTTGAGTGTCTTGGCTCAACCTGCTTATCTAGCTTTATTAGCTGTGAGAGAGAAGGATCGGGGAGTTGTCGGAGTAGTGAGGGGCGGGCCCTGGAGAGAGCAGCCAGGCTTAATGAGTTACGCAACACCTCCGGTGCCTCACCACTCCTCTGATGTACAGCCAACCCAGGAGTCTGAAGGATTTAGATCTAATCCACAGATTGGGAGAGATTTAAAGGTAGACAGGCATGAATTTTTATTTGATGGCTCTTTTTCAGGGAAGATGCTGACTGACGGACTGTCTGTCTGTCTGTCTGTCTGTCTGTCTGTCTCTGGCTGGCGGGCTGGCTGGCTGGCTGGCTGGCTGGCATGCCTACACAATGACAGATGTTGTAACTTCTGTTGAAGAGAAGACATTAATTGCCTGTCCATCTTGGATCCAAAAGCCTACTGTGTTTATTGTCTGATCCAAAAAAACAGTAAAAAGACATCAGAGAAACCACTGTGTAATAAATCGTGTTGGTTGAATTAGGTTGACTGTAAAATGTGTCACATCAAACTTGATAAAATATGTTCTGGACAATATAAAGAGAGATAAAACTCCCCACACTGATAGCCACAGTGGTCTGACACTGTAGCACACCATTAAAGTGTCAAACCTCATTTGTAGAATTGTCAAGACAGTTACAACGGCTTACACAGACTCCCCACACGCTGGGGCACATGGGAAACGCGCTGGGGCACATGGGAAACATGCAGTATGGATGTATAATTACTGATTAATTTGGAAATGAGTTGAGATGATCCCGTCCCAGTGGTGCGGTACAGGAAGTCCTGGGCAGGACTCCCCAGGCAACCAACCAACCAACCAACCAGCCAATCAACAACCTCCTCTGTCTGCTGACTCACCCCCCATTGCAGAGCACCTGCAGGTGGACACTACAGTGCAGGTGTAAACTGAGTTCTCTATGATCTGATGTAGAACGCCATATGATAATAACATATGATAATGTAACACTTACGACACGTGTTCCTGCGTATCTGTACCTGTGAACGCAGCACTGGCAGGAATGTGCAGAGTGAGATGGTTATTTTCAGGTTGTGTCTCTCACAACCCCCCCCCCCCCATAAAAAAGCATGCTTATTTTTTGTTTGTTGTTTTCTCACCAAAGGTGTGGCAGAATGTGAGATTGATAAAGTGTGTTACCCCGGGGATTATTAATGTGCAGGTGCTGCACTTTCTCTCTCCTCCTCCTCTCTCTTCCTCCCTCTCCTCCTCCTTCTCCTCCTCTCTCTCTCTCTCTCTCCCTCTCTCCCCCTCTGCTGTGCTAATGGTGGATGTGAGGACCCCGTCGGGGGCAGTCGCAGTGATGGGGCATGCACTGCACGTTGGGCCTGCCAAGGAAAATAAAGTTCACCAGATCACAGTTCACTCCGGTCCTGCATGTAATCAGTCAGCGGAGGAGCCTGTCTGTCAGCCCCTGACAGCTGCTCGGCCCCCCCCTTCAACGGCCACAGATCAGTGGTCCTCAGGGTGTGACAGCCTCTAAATGACGACTTTAAATTAGTTCCATGGGTGGCAGAGCATTTGTGTTGAGTCCCCAGACCACCCCCCCCCCCCCCCCCCCCCCCAAACACACACACACACGCACGCCCATCAACCTCTGTGCACTTTACCCCCATCCCAGCAGCCCCAGTCCGTCACCCATCCCCTCCCCACACTCCCTCTCTCTCACACACACACACACCCTGCCACCAGCCACTAGAGTCAGTGATTACATGTCATTAGTGTCGCTCTGGAGTGACACTCCAGCCTGTCACTGCATCTCCTCTCTCTCTCTCTCTCTCTCTCTCTCTCGCTCTCTCTCTCTCAGGCATAGGCCCATCTCTACTCTCTCCTTCTCTCTCTTTCTCTCCCTCACTGCTGTCTCTCTCTCCTTTCTCCTCTCTCTCTCTCTGAGGCATAGACCAATCTCTACTCTCTTTTTCTCTCCTATCTGTCTGTCTCTCTCTCTCTCAGGCAGAGATGCTCAAAGGTCTAGGAGGCCCGCATCAAATTCAACATCAAAAGGTCAGTTAAGATCGGATTTAAATCTGCTTGTATAATTCCACATGCATTTCCTCCCTGTAAATGACCAGAACATTTGGGGAATCAAGAGACCAATCAGCTGAGAAAATGGCCCCTTCTTCTGCTCGACAAGCCTGTCGGGGTGAGAGAATGAGGCATAACAACGTACAAAGCCTCTTGCACCAAACCAAACAGTCAGGCAATCTAAGAACGGATGCTCCGCCATTAATCCTGGGCAAATTTCTTTAGAATCTCCCTCCAAGTGGTCTCCATAATCTAGGATTACATCTGGTGGAAAGAGAGGAAGTGGCAATCAATCTTCTTTAAGGGCTTTATAATCCCCCCCCGTGAAATACACTGGATTATTTCTTTGGTTTAGGCTTCATGGCCAGCCTTAATTCCCCTGAGTTTCAGTGTCTCTCTCCTCTTCTCTACCTCTCTCCCCTTCTCTACCTCTCTCCTCTTCTCTACCTCTCTCCCCTTCTCTACCTCTCTCCCCTTCTCTACCTCTCTCCCCTTCTTTCCCTCTCTCCTCTTCTCTCCCTCTCTCCCCTTCTCTCCCTCTCCTCTTCAGCTTCTTCTTGTTCTCCACGAGGGGACGCTTGATTTATAGATATCATTTGACCCGTTAAGGCAACAGTCTGCCAAATGTCCAAGATTAAGTGCCAATGTCACGGCTGACAGAAGCCCGTGCTGCTAATTTTACATGATCTATGGCACTAATACCTCTTCTCCGTCCAGGCCGGTACGGGGCTGCGCATAGCCAGGGAAGGAGGACGGCTGCTAACTCTGCTAGTCAAGCCATCATTGCAGCAATTCTGGACACGCTCCCGAAACCTAGAGAGTTCCTGCTCCAAGCCACAGGTGCACTTCTTAACTCTACAGTACGTCTGCAGACAAATATGGTGGATGGGATTGTCTTATGCAGTTAGTGTAAAGTTATTCTGGCTCCTGAGCACACATAACATTGTTTTTATTTATTTATTCACATTCTCTCCATCTCCACATTTTCTCCTTTCCCTCTCCTCTTCCCTCTCCCCCTCCACATGCATGTACCGTACACCGGCAGACAGACACACACACACACACACACACACACGCACACACACACAGGGAGGGATGGGCAGCTTGGATGGTGTGTCTTGAAGTGGATTGAGATGCATGGTGTGTGTATGAGACACAGGAGCCTTCTCTTGGCCAAACTCATCTGTTACTATCTAGTATCTCTCCAGACTAAAGTGTTATGTTGAATCGCTGCGCTTCGCATGCTACATGATAGAGTCTGTGCCGCTTCGCCGCCCCAGCTGGTGTTCTGAGGGCCTTGGGGTCAAAATTGAAATAGAATGCAATTGGCAAGGTTCTAGCAGTGCACTGTCCAAAATATCATCTTCCACTTGCACAATGTAACGTTAAGTTAAAGGTATAATATGTAATATGTGGATTAAAATAAACATTTAAAAAAAAAAAATACATCCATAGGGCTTTGCGAAGGCTGCAGAGTAAAAGTATTGTGTTTCCATTAAAAAATGATATTTTGTCTGAAATTATTACATTATGAAATTTTGACGGTCCGACAATGACACTCTGTTGATATCATACCAGCCAATAGTATTACAGCGTTGGTACTGCGCGCTGGGTTGCCAGGTAGCCTACTATTCTAGCTTCACCACTGTGAGATTAGCAGTAGCCAGCTAATGTTATTCAGTAGGACCCCACTTATCCGAACCCAACGGGACCGAAGGTCGTTCGTATCTCTGAAATGTCCGGATGACTGAAACTTATGTTAAAATGCACCAAATTCAATAAGTGGTATACTTGTTTCATATAGACTCATAATAGACCAATAAATACCCTTAATTACTTGTGAAAATGCATCAAAATTGCAATCAAATAGCCAACTAAACTCATATAGCCTAGCCTATAATAGACCTACAGTAGCCTAAAATAACCGAATTTCCACTTGAGTGCGTGCTTTGATCAAATACAGTACTTTATTCTCAAATGAGGCGTAAGCTGCATCGATAGGCTACTGTATTTGCAGAACAAAATGGTATAGCCTAAAAACAACCCAACAATTAGAGCAAATGATAATCAATAAATAAATAAATGAAATGACAGACAAGTTGTCGTGTCTTAGGCTATTGTAGCCTAAAAGAAAGTCTCTAAAACAACCGATGTAGGCTAACGTGGCCTAGGCTGTAGGCTATTATTTAACAAATACAGTAGGTCTAGTAGGCTAATCTACATGCCCACAACACGTCTGTGTTCCTGAAGTCCATTAACTAGGAACGAAAAATGACTCGATGCTGCTTCAGGTTGCTGACGCGCTTTATGGCTACCAAGGAATGCAGCTCTCGCGCAGCAGACTCGTTTGCGTTTTGCGCTCGACATTAGAGTAACAAAGAAATGAAACGTGACAGTAGGCTACAGCCTACAGGCAACATGTAGGTCTACATACAGTTCTGTTTTTATTCACAGTAGGATACAGTACTGTAATGAAAATCCCACCAGTAACCAGATAGCAGGCAAAAAAAAAAAAAAAAGAAGTTTTTTAAGCCTGTCCGGTAGACCGGGAGGTTCGGATCTCTGAAGTTTGGACGAGTGGGGTCCTACTGTACTTCCATTAATTAGCAGCATTATAGATGTTGGTTAGCATCAAGTGTGTGTGCAACTAAACGGCAGCTTTTCCGTCCACTTCCGCTCACTCTTTTCAGCTAAACGGTAAAATGGCCAAGTTTCGTCATCCTGCTTCTCCGCCTGAGCCCCGGCGAACCGTGCGATACGAATGTCAAAAGCTCAGTGGCCGAAGAAGGAGCAAAAGTCGGATAAATATCGGGCCAGCCTTTGCTCGTTGGACGGAGTTTATGGAGTTTCATGAGATAAAGTCGCATGGTGACATGGCTACTTTTGTACTAGACCGGTAAGCTAGCTAACTAGCTATCGTTATTTTTCTTGGAATCTGCATAGCCAGATTAGTGTAACGGTATGTTCCTCTCGGAGTGAAGATCTTATCACAGTATGACTGAAACAGTGCATTCTCTGGCATTTTGGCAACCAATACGTTGTGTTGTCCAATACGTTGTGCTCAACTTCAATCAGTAACGCTAAAAACCACAAACGAAGCCAGAAATCTTGGTGTAGTCATGGACTCAGACCTGAATTTCAACAGCCACATTAAGTCAATTACAAAGTTAGCCTACTATCACCTGAAGAATATATCAAGGATCAAAGGATTTATGTCCCAGAAGGATTTGGAAAAACTTGTCCATGCGTTTATCTTCAGTAGACTCGACTACTGTAACGGCATGTATACAGATCTCTCTAAAAAATCGATCAGACAGCTGCAGCTGATTCAGAACGCTGCTGCTCGAGTCCTCACTAAGACTATGAAAGTGGAGCATATCACACCAGTTCTAAGGTCTTTACACTGGCTTCCTGTCTGTCAAAGAATTGACTTAAAAATACTGTTGTTGGTTTATAAAGCACTGAATGGTCTAGGGCCAAAATATATTTCTGATCTGCTCATATGCTATGAACCATCCAGACCCCTCAGGTCATCTGGCACAGGTCTGCTTTCTGTCCCCAGAGTTAAAACAAAACATGGAGAAGCAGCGTTCAGTTTTTATGCCCCACATATCTGGAACAAACTTCCAGAAAACTGCAGGTCTGCTACAACTCTTGGTTCTTTTAAAACAAGCCTGAAGACTTTTCTTTTTGCCACTGCTTTCTAAGAGGAGTTATGTTTATCAGTATACTGCACTGTAACTTTTATTCCTGTATTCTATTTGTCCTGCTTTTTGTTTTAAATGTCTATAATGACTTGCTTTTTGTTTTAATGCTTTTAATTTGTCCTGCCTTTTGTTTTAAATGTCTATAATTTCTTGCTTTTTGTTTTAATGCTTTTAATGTCTCATGTAAAGCACCTTGAATTGCCCTGTGGCTGAAATGTGCTATATAAATAAACTTGCCTTGCCTTGTTGCAGTTCTTATCTTTAGACACTAGATGGGGGAAATAATCCACATATTACATATTATACCTTTAATGTTAATGTTTCAATGCAGGCCTATATGTAGTAATGTCGTTATGCAGAGTTCAACGATTCATTTATCGAGTCTGGCAGCAAAGAGAGACGCTAGCCCAGGTTAGATGAGCGGGGCCAGGTTGGGTGGGAGCGCCCGATCGCGAAAGTAGTTACTGATTGGTGCTGCCAGGATTTTGGCAGTGCCAATCACTGGCCAGGATTCGAAAAACAGTTTTTAGCACGAAGGGTCTAAGAGAGTCATAGAGAGATCTGCAGCGTGTAGTAACGTAGTTAGCGTAGCTTGCATAGTGTATCAATGTAAGAACTCGCATGGGTGTGGCGTTGAGACCAGTTACTTTCTGTTCCTAGTTGATTTCTTTGACCTTCATGGTAGTGCCTCCTACTCCACACTCATTAACACAGGGGAAACGTTTCACCTTTCCTGGCCGGGGTTTCACAAGGAGACTTTTTAATAAAAGGGACTTTCATTAACAAATGAATCTTTACTGCGAATCTCTTCTGCATCTCACATCATTTTCATTTTGTCCTTTATTTGATGACTCTAGTCTCAGAAAATACAGACGACTCTGTGAGATGGGATGAGTAAACAAAGATCAATCAGTGCTAAGTAGGTATTTCCCCCATGGGGGACATTTTCTATGAGATTTAATCTAAGAAATTGTTACAGTGTCTCATCTGCTGTATGCAATCCATCACTCCAAGGGTACCGTGAGGAGAGGTTGATCCAACTAATACATGAAGCTGTACTGCAGAGGAGAGGAGGCCGATTATCATTCATAGTAAATCGTATTTGCTCCTGTCCGGAGGCGGTTTGTGTAGCATAACGTTTGTTACAGACCTGCAGGAGCCTTTGCTATTGTCTGTGTCCTTCGACAGCTACCGTACCGCGCACTACAGCCCAACAGCAAAGCACAGTCTCTCCTCCTGCTGTGAGCTCTCACAGAGCCCGGCCTCAGGGATAGGGTAATGAACTGTATGTACGTAGTCCTCCTCCCTCTCACAACAGAGGCCATCACATTGTACTGTAGGCTACCTACAGTAACACCCTGAACTTCCAACCTTTTGAAATCAGCTGCTCACTCATAGTGAATAATTCACTCTAACTTTGTAGTATTTGTTAGGTCAGTGTGTGTGCATGCTTGGTTGGGTTACAGACTGGTACATTTCTGTTCAGGTCAAATTGACTCATAGTGAATAATTCACTCTTACTTTGTAGTACTGTATAGT
The DNA here is from genome assembly GCF_949987555.1 of Borostomias antarcticus. Classification (NCBI taxonomy): domain Eukaryota; kingdom Metazoa; phylum Chordata; class Actinopteri; order Stomiiformes; family Stomiidae; genus Borostomias; species Borostomias antarcticus. The sequence continues at coordinate 12,622,345 of NC_140240.1, forward strand.
TGTGACTGGAAGTCCAACCACGTCAGTTCTCCGAGTGTTCATGGTAACTAATGTGTTGAATATGTTACCGGTGTGATGACGGAAGTCCACAAACACGTTGAGGACACCTTGCCGGATTAATTTTTGAGCCCGAAGAGGGTCGAAGGGTAGTTAGTGCTTTGAAGAACTGAGAGGATTTTCTGGCGTGAGGCTTTTGAGGCGTTTTACATTGTGAGGCGATTAGCATCCCAGCTCATTACTCTTGCATGGAAAATTCCTCTTTGAACCTCCTTCTGAAACGTGACCATGGTACACCACCGTGCTATTTCAAGGGGAAAGTTGTGGACAACGGAGGCGTTAGATAGCTACATTCCTCAAGGGGATCCCTCCAGAGAGATGATGCCTACACACCTACAGTAGACAACTTCCTGTAACAAACTCAACAATGCTATAATTACCAAGTAGTTCAACACCAGCAGGGATAGGATGGGAAAGTCATTTGGAAAGTCTGTACTTTTCTTAATAAGGACCCGCTCCTTTGTTATCGTGGGCGTCACAGCGGCTTCCCGATGGCGTGCGTGGGTGGGCTCAGATGACGGGACGCGATGGATGATGTGTTCCCGTATCTCCGCCACGCCACATCCCACGGAGATGGAGGGAAAATGACCTCCCTCGGCTGCGCCCAAATTAAAAACACGCCTCTGTGTTTTTAGACCATCTGTCCCCCAGTCTCCCGGCAGCGCTATGCGAAGCAGCAGACGGTTAATTGCAAACGTGAGAGTCGCTGAGTATCACACTGAAATGTAATGAAGGTAGACTCACTGCTGCAGGCATTAGACCAGATACACAGACAGAGCCATGGCTCTATAATGAGTCTAAAGGGCTGTTTTGCTCATATGAGAATACTTGTGTTGATCAAAGATGCCCAAGGCCGGGCTGGGGAAATCATTCAGGCCGGGAAATGTAGCCCCACTCAGGCCACTTTTTAAGCCGGATCAGACCAGTGATCTTGGGACGCGCCGACGTGGTGAGATGGAACACTCTCAGTTTTGTTTTGCAAACTTGAAATGAGTGGCCTTCCCGCTTTGTAAATCATAAATCATAATAACAAATTGAGTTGTTGACGGGGGGGGGGGGGGTGCTGACGGGTAGGCCAGGCCAGTTAGCACGCCAGTCCACCGGGAAAACTCCTGGTGCTCCCGATGGCCACCCCGCCCCTGATACCCTTTGTACCATAGACCAGAAAATGATTGGACTTTCCACGAAGAATAGGCTACAGCACTTTCAAAAAAGTAATAGCAAAAAATATTAAACTTCAAAAGGGGCCTAATTCAAGCATCACCAAGACCAACAGACACCTGTGTCAGACCCATAACAGAAACAGCACCTGGTAAAGATTGATATTGTTGCTGCCTTTTCGCTCTAAGCCCATTCAGTTTCTACCAGGGACATTTGGGGTTTTCTACGAGCCTCCAGAATGTGGAATGCTCCAGAAACTGGAGTCAGGCTACAGTGACAGAGAGCCCAGGCTACAGTGACAGAGAGCCCAGGCCACAGGCTGCTGCTGTAGAGTGCAGTCTTTAAAGCACCTCTGTATTATGCTGCCATGTCCAATTTATAAAGGGGGCTGAGGAGGAACAGATCCATCTCTGCCACAGCGAGTCCCGGCAGTAGGGGCCCGGAGTCGGAGCGCGGCTCCCGCAGACCTGACCCCGATCCTGCTGAAGGGCTGATCGGCTCCCCCCGGGCCTCCACACAGCCCAACCGCCGCTTAGGGGGCCAGCAGGGGAGGGACGACACATGAACGGAACAGCATGTCATCTACAGGGAAGTGGAAGGAAAAGCCTCTTTTTTGTATGTGCATGTTGCTGTGTGTTTGGTGACACACTAGTTATATGATAAAGGGTTCGGTTGTGAATGCGCTCTGAGATCTCAGTCTCACTCTCAATGCTCCGATTTCACAGAGCGCTCTCCCGATCAGTTAATTTACGAACGGTCAGTTCGCTCGGACAAACCGTCTTTTCAGTCAGAACACCCAGAACGTGCATTCACGAACGAACCCCAAGTTTTGCTTTACTAAAACAACCTCTGGTTCAGTGCAGACTACGACTTCAGTGATCTGGGTCACTTTAGCGTGACGCTTCCCCGGTAGCCTATGAGATAATAGCCTAGATCAGGAAGCTGTGCTGAATCAATGATACATGTATAACGTTTCTCCAACCACAGCACAGGGGGCAGCAGACAGTAGTTACTTCACCAACCGTTATATAAGGGAGAGTGTATATTAGGGAGAGTGCGTTCTTCTTCTCAGCTGCGCCTGGAGAGACCTGTGGGAACTGTGGCGGCAGCAGCAGCAATATGGGATAAGCTGGTTTAATACCAGCCTCTTCAAACGGGGTGCCAGGCACAGTCAAAGGTTAATGAAAGGACGCCTGCTTGGGAGGATGAAGACATGGTAGAAGCCAGAACAGAGAGATTAGCCAGCTCTCATATCAAAGACATCCCTCACCAGCTAGGCTAACTCCCAGCTTTTGGTGTAAATCTCTCTCTCTCTCCCCCCCCCCCTCTCTCTCTCCCTCTCTCTCTCTCTTCGGCTTTTCTCAGTTTATCTCTCGGGCCCCAATGTCTCTCTCTTCTCTCTTTCTCTCTCTGTATGTGTCTGTCTCTCTGTCTGTATGTCTCTGTCTATCTCTTTTCTTCACTCTATCTCCCTTTCTGTTTCTCAGTCTTTCTCTCAGTCAGTCTGTCTGTCTCTCTCTCTCTCTCTATGTGTCTCCATCTGTCTATCCTGCTATCCAACCTAGTCCCAGGGTCCAGAAGTAAACTGATGACTCTTCATCACAGCCTCTCCCTCTCTGCAATTTCTGGAGATAACATCATCTTCTCCATCAATAGTGAATAATAGATAGAATGTATCTTTCATCCTAAAACAGATGGAGTATAAACCAGACTAGATTAAGAACGGCAGAACTGTAGAACCACAGTGGAACCACAGTAGAAGCACAGTGGCTTCCTATGGAACCAGTCCCAGCTGGAGCTGTACAGCCTTGGTATTCTAGTGAGATGCATAGCATGGTAGTGTGGTTGGAATGGAACAGCAATACGCAGTACTATACTAGATGAGCCCAAGTAAGTCTTACATCACAGCTATTGCTTCTTCACAGTATATCAGTTCTCCGGCAGCATAGAATGAAACATGCGTACTCATCGTTCAGCAATTTTGTAACTAGTTTGTGAATGTGACAATAACTGCAGGCAGTAAGCCTGGAAGAGCTCTGGGCACAGCAGATGTTAGTCTAACCGTAATGTCTATTGTCCAGTATAAGAGTTACAGAGTGGACACTGAGCGCTGGGGCCTGAAATTACAATTTTGTTGTTCAATTATCCATGATGCCACATAATGATACATTCAGAGCAGCCGGGTAGCGGTCGACAGGTCCATGAGGAAAATGCCTCCAAGCTTCTGCTCAGTGTCTGAGAGCTTATATGAGGCCATTGGGGTTTCCTGTGTAATACTTCGCTATAAGCATCTCAGGGAGTGTTTACCATAATTCACAAAGAAGGAAGACAGGCTTCACATCCACCACCTGATACTGATTGAACTCTGGTCACTTATTCACAACATTGATGGCTATAATACTATAATACTAACAACAGAATTAGCAAGCAGCTGTGCATGAAGTTGTAGCCATTATTTTAATAAGGTAATCAATTAGGTGATAGGATCATTACAACAGACAGGAGACATGTATAAGTTATGATTCAGCATTTTTGGTATTGTGCAGCACTGGTCAGGAGTTTAAAAGTCCATTCTCACTGAGCGCGAATATTCACGCGAATTATTCGCGCGGAAAAGTATAAAAGCTGATTTCATGGGTTCTAATGGAAGTTTGCACACCGGGGCGGAACTTTTGTGCGGTGAAAAAATACTCCGCACAGACTTTGACCCCTGCGGAATTCGCCGGCGAAACTACACAGCTGGACCAATGAAATGGTTTGTTTATAGTGACGTCAGGCACTCGGGACAATATGGGAGAAATGCTGATTAATATAGTTTCACAGCATCCCGTCCTATATGACAAAAGACGGGATGATTTCATGAACAATGAATTAAAAGACAACGTCTGGCAGTCCATTGTCCTGCTTGGTGGCTTCGGTGAGAGTGGTAAGTGCTAAAGAAAGTTAATGTTGAAGCTTGTAAAACGTTAGCTAGCTAGCTAAGTTAATGTTAGCTTGGCATCAGGGTAGCTAACGTTACGTTACTGAGTACTCGGTACCGTTTGCTTGACTACCAATACATTTGATTTTGTCAGAATCCACATTAGTTGACGCTCGTTGTACACATTCATAATTCTTTATTGGGGGTCCACGTTCCATACCAGCATTGTTCAGCCTATCATTGTTGGGTAGATAGCTACTAGCTCCCTTGACAACTACCTCCATTGACAAGACGTGGGCGTGGCGTGCCCAGTAATCAAAACAAATTGTATTTTTATAGCGCAGGTCCTACACAAAGGGAAGTCAATGTCCTTTCATGTATATATTATGTGTCTTTACAGTAAGACACATAATATATACATAAATGTCTGTCAGTGCCATACAGGCTCACTTGATCAGACAAGAGCACGACAGGCCTGCGGGGACTAAAATCTATGCTATAACAGTTAGATACATATATATATATATGACTGTCATTGTTGAAGGCTACTACTTTATATCTACAAAATTGACTGTCTCTCAGTAAAAGCTGCATGTTTCAACATAAATATGTAGTCCTTCTTGATACTGTAATCACACATTATTATTGTTTTCTTCTAGTGGAAATAGTCAAGAATAGGTGGAAGAACCTCCGCGACACCTACATAAAGGAAAGAAGATTGAGCAACGATACCAAAAGTGGCCAGGCAGGGGGAAAGGCCAAAAAAAAAAGGAAATTTATGGATGCGATGTCATTCATAGAGCCGACATTGGCCGACAGGAGGTAAAGTGATGATGACGGAGCACAACCATTACATACTACTGTTTTTGATGATTATCTTAATGGAAGACTTAAAATGATCACTGCATGGTTTGATTTAAAGTTGCATTTTACAACAGGACTGACAGTAATATTGAGGAGAGAGAGGGAGATGAGCACACACAGCCAGATGAGGACAGTGAGAGTGGGGAGCAGGCAGCCGATGTCCGCAGCCAGGCAGGAGATGCATCAGCTGCACCACAGAGGAGGGCCAAACCCAGGGAAGGTGAAGTCCTAGAGCAGTACCTTAGGCGGAAGGAAGATAGGCAGCTGGCCAGGGAAAGTCAGGCCCAGGAAGACCAGGATGGGGTGCAGAGCTTTCTTCTGGGTTTGGCACCCCAGATTAGAAGGCTTGCCCCAGAGGGACAGTCCTTGGTGAGGCTAAAAATCACTCAGCTCCTACATGAGGCAGAATATGGTGCTGCGTACCAGCCAACGCCACAGCACCACCTTACACCACAGCATCACCTGACACCATGGTGACTTGCATATTCAGAGTTGAAGTTTATAACATCAATATAACTCCATATTTCTCCACCCCAACCCTTTTGTTTCTTTGTGGCTTTTCTGTTTTGCACCTTACAACACGCTACACTCACACACTAGTCATACACCCACACTACACTAATACTGATTACTGATGAACACACCTCATCCTTACTTTATGTTGTTACTATGTTGGTTTCAGTTTAATAAACATAATTTGTTACTCATTCAACCTGGCATTTGTCTCCCCTCTTTGTCGTGCCTCTGAGCCAAGCATGACAATATGGATTCCTTGTATGTGTTTCATTTCTGTTCTCTGACTGTAAGATCATGGTTAAGGTGTTTTAAGATTAGCATTTTCCTGCGCAGACAGTAGTGGACACATGGGAATCATTTCTGAAAGTTTTACTTGTAGTAATAATACATTGTGGTTGAGGTACATATGGGTGGATTTGGTTTGGATTCTAACTTTACCTGACTGAACATGAAAAGTGACTGTCCCATTTTACAAACTCAAACTTATTGTAGGCTTTGTATGTATGTGTCCAGGTTCTACATCCTTGCTCAACTGACAACATTGTTATGAAAATGTTATTTTTGTAAAAGCAGCAGTTAATTCAGATTACAGATAATATATACAGTGCATTCATAACTAATTCAATGTAAGCAATGGCAATAATGTCATCGTCGCTGCTGCAGCTACTCTCGTCCATCTTCACACTGCATGGATTTTATGTTTCTGCGGGAGATGCGAACATAACGCGAAAATCCGCACCGCGTCCGCACCGCGTCTGTGTGTATGGTTTAGACGCGGAAAAGCGTTGCGCGAATATTCCGCAAATCCGTCCCGCATTTCCGCACCGCGGCAGTGAGAATGGACCTTAATGCTGCACAGAATTGTATGTCCAACCATATTCAGAATTGGATTTGAATGAACTGATGTCGGCCTGTCGATGTTAATAGCATGTTGCTAATGTTGCCTTAGGGCATTGTGAGTTGTGATGACTTTTCCCAGTCATGATGGGGCTCCATATATCCATAAACAAACAGAAACATTAAGCTTCTGAGTGATTTTAGGTTATGTTTGGTTCATATTAGGCCTATTGCAGCAGTGGTCTGCTGGGCTGGTACAGTACTTTACACCATGTCCAATCAAATGATTATCTCAGGACAAGCTGGTCTGCCCATGGTAGCACAAAACCACTGGCGCTATCGTGACAGGCTAACACAATAGGCATTTTGGAATTTTAGTGCAGGTGCCTTTGCCAGTAATTAGCTGGCCTCAAATTAACAGTGGTCGTAATTAACATTGGGCATTGTAGAAGAGTAAAGAGGGATTGGAATCGCAGTAGCAAGACGTCGCTTTGATCGTCTTTGAATTACCTTTACAGAGGAATAAAGTACCTTCTCGTCAGACTTGATCCACTTCTTCTTGGATATAATTTTCTTTCTTTTGACATAGTTGTGGAGAGTTGAAAGGTGATTATTTATGGAAATAATGAGCATTTGTACCATTTGATGTATGATTAAAGAGATGCCTGGAGGAAGACTTGTGGAACAAGTGAAATACCAACATTATAGTCTTGAAGTTAGAGTTCAGAGAGAGCTGTAGAGAGAGAGTACAGGCATAGGTGTTTGTGTGTGCATTTGTGGGTATATTTCAATACATACATATATCAAGGATAAGGATAGTGCCCCCTGGGACATGGGAGGGCAGAGGCCTGCTGAGAGGACCAGAGGGAGCATAGCGCCCCCTGGGACGTGGGAGGGATGAGACCTACTGAGTCCTTACTATACATCATTAATTAACTTCAAGGTGGAACGTGTGAAATTTAATACAGGAAGTTAAAAGATGCAAATTTTCCAACTGAAGAAGCTGCCTCGGCTCCATGCATGAATTAAATTACAGGTCTCAAGGGTTAACGCGCTGCTGTTCTACTGTTACCTCCCTGTCCAGAGGCTCTGACAGTACAGTGGTGGCAACGCGCACCATGCGGCTAATTCAAGTGTCCTCCACTGTGTGAAGTAGCGGCATTTCTCTCCGGATCAGACAATGCATGCCTCTTCACCTGGGCTGCGGCCTGTATCTGGGTTCGTCTTGAGGGAGTGGAGAGCATGTGGAGAGATCCCACTCCCAGAAATGATGAGGACAGTCATTTGCTGCCTGCAGAATGGAGCCAGATCTTCTCAGGTTCTGCACTCCGGCTGGGGCATTCCTGGGCCACTCTAAAGCAGCCTGCTCTCCTCCCCTCCCCACTCTCTCTCTTTCTCTCTCTCTCTCTCTCAGCAAATCTCTTCCCTTAGTCCGTTTCCTCTTCTGGAAATCACTCCCTGGTGTCTCTCTGATTTGAGTGTCTGCCCAAAAGCTGCCTTCATGTCTGCAGCTCTGTCTGTGATTGGCATCGTAGATAAACCTCAAATCCTCATTCCCCCTGAATCTATTGTGTTAGGGTCACAAGGGTCTGGTTCTGATCTGTAATATCAGACAATGTGAATAATCATTTTCATTAAGTTACAAGGCCCTTGAAGTGAGATTACATGTACTGTATATAAAACGGTAGTGTGTCTCATTAACATGCATTAGGGCATTTGTCTTGTAGAGATGATCTGGAAAGATAATATCTAAGACATCCTCCGGGGACTCTGCTCTTCCTAAGCAGCTCTGAGTTTTCCTTGAAAGGAATGATAATTATTATGACAGATTGCATATACAGCCAGCCATCACCATCTCTCCTAATCTCATAATATCAATGCCTTATATCCAGCATGTAATAAAATCTATTTCAGTTACGTGACCATAAATACATCCTTATTCTTACAAATGAAACACCTTGGATATCTACAGTAAATGCGTGCTGTTCACTGCGTACTGTGGATGAAACAAGCAAACAGTGTAAAAAATAAAAATTTGAAGATTTGATTCCTCATCCCACTGTTTCCTGGGTAAATAATTCATAGCGCACTGAAAAGCAACAACATGGGAGCCGTGCAAAGGTAATGGAAATGCGCGATATGGCCTCAGTTGTAAGTGCAGAGCTCCGGAGCAGTAAATACCGGGGAGAGAGGAATCTGAAGCAGCATGGAAGCACTCACTCAGATCGCCTCTTGAAATTCTGATCACCGTGCGGGGGATTAGTTGGGTGAATATGAATATTTCAATGACACCAAACATCACTTTCTTTCTTTCCTTTTCAAATAGGATACTACCATTTGAATGCTGCTTGGCATTGCATGCCATGCATGATATTAAAGTTTCCTGCCGTACCCTCAGTTGGTGCTTGATTCAAGCAAGTGAGTAAAAAAAATATTCAAGGACACGATTGACGAACATGAATATGGTAGTGGTCTATATTAGGGTGCGGGATAATTTTACAGATGTTGCTAAAAGAAAAGACAGAAAGAAGTTAGAGTGCCTATGAAAAGTTTGCCCGGTGTCGTATATTTCAGATGTACACTTTTGGGTAAAAAAGTACTTCAGGAGAAAAATGCGGTCAAATCAACAATTTATTGAGCATGCCTTTTACACGGGGTCAAATCTTCGGCAATACTACTTTCTTTAAACCTTCACCTGGTGATGTAACAATTATCTATCCAGCTAAACTTCTCACTATCCGTTAAACCATAAACCATTTGAATTGACTAAACAGCTTTGTAAACCAATTATCTAAACTGATGTTATATGAAACCATAACTGAATACTCCTATCATAAATTCCTGTAATAAACTGAACATTCACCACTCTTTCAATATTTCGCATCATACAGATGTGGGAAGTTAGAAATGTCACATGCTGCAGCATTTCACCTTTGCAGTATTTGGCAGGGAAATCCCGTTGGAAATCTCGTGGGATTTCAGACGGGTGTTATTTCGTTTTAGTGATGCCAGGTGGCGTCTTTGAGTAGATTTAGCAGGCTGGGCTCAGTGTTTTTCTCCTATAGTCTACGAATGAAGCATCATTAAATTTCAAATTCTTTAATTTAAATGCTCTGTTGTAAAGCACTTTGAGCTGAATTTATCTGTATGAAAGGTGCTATACAAATAACGTTTAATTGTTATTATTACCTTTTTCTCAAACACATGTTTTCTCCATCTCGATGTAATTTAATTATTACGAACACCTATAATATATCTAGGCCTACAGTAGCCTATCTTTCTCGGCAACTGACGTCGGGTCAAGACGTGGTGTCTGTTAAGTCAAATGCGCAAAATAACAGTATTGTAGATATATTTGTTAGTAAAGATGTGGTGAACGTGAGGGTTTTGCGTTTTGTTTCTGGAACGCATTCAACTTGTAGGCTACTCGTAAACCCCGGAAGTAAATTTGAAGACGTGGCACCAGCTAATGTAGCCAAGTCTGAGCGCAGTAGGCTATATGGCTTCAGCACGATACAAAGAAAAAATAAGCTTGATCGGAGGTGTGGATCCATACAAAATTGAAATAGTCGCCATGAGTAAAGATCACGCATTGCCAATCATATCCGGACATTAACTATCTTGTGCATAGCAGCAGGTTTGACAGTGAGTGCGTTCACATGCACACTATACGCCGATCAACCGATAATTGTAATAATGCGATTATTGAAATGGTCTTGTGAACGCCTTTATCTGATTTCCAAAATCTGGGTAAGGTCCATTGGACGATTGTGGGTTTTCATTTGCACGTAACTATATTTTAATAAAACATTGAAGTCCGCCTGTCAATGACTTTCCCTAAAATTGTGTTCTGTTGCACCCCCTATTGTTAAATTATAAATTAAAAAAACATACACAATATTTTGTTATTTGAATGATCTTGAATATATATATTCAAGATCATTCAAATAACAAAATATCGTGTATGTTTTTATTTATTTATACCGGCCGCCAGCCGTTCAATGAACGGCTATAGGGAATGCGCAGTTTCGCGCTGGCTACAGCCTATTATATGCACAGTTTCACGCTATGTAGGCTATTATAAATAAGTATTATTCATTGGGGGAGCTTGGACTCCCTGGGGACTGGTGGAGAGACGCAGAGCCTCCCCAGACGCGACATCCTCCAGTTGGCTGAAGAGCTGCGCGCTTATTGTTTTATTCATATATCAATTAGATATTTCGATAATAATGAGTAGCCTAGTAGGCTATAAAAGGAATTCAATAGGGCCTATTTAGCCTTAAGTTGTAGCCTAGGCCACAGTAGGCTACAATCACAAGACGCATAGGCCTAGGCTACCGTAAAAAGTGTTGCGTTCTCATAGGCCTATTAACTTAGATAATTATTAATTAGATAAGTATTATGTATCTACGTTCTATGCTGCGTCTGTACTACTGCTTTATTTGGATCCTTGGCCAAAATGCTGTTCTTGTAGCCGTTTCATCGATTCTTCTCCTTTTGTGAAGTGTAGGCTATATTCTTGTTAAAGTGCGGCCTAGGCTTTATTCTAAAAAATATGAGAAAGGCGTCATAGGCCTACAGACACATACAAATCATATGTTGCTTTAAGTAACATTAAAAACAATGTAAATGTGACAGCGGCTGGTGATTTGGTCCGCAACTCGGCAAACCCCGAAATGCGCTAGGGGGCAAAATAACTAAAAAAACTTTTTTTTTTTTTTTTTGTTTTTTTGTGTATTACCAAAGTTGAAGTTGTGAAGAACCTACTTACTATAACAGACAACAGTTTTAGGTTCACGAAATACGTTTAATTAGTCTGCAAACTAAGCTCGTTTTTAGCTGATTTCGAGCCGGGCTTGGGGGCGGGCAGATCGATAAGCATGATTTGTTTTAATTGGCTATTGCTTCCGGGTTCTCCGCCCCCCACCCTGCCCATAAGAACAGCACGCCGTCTTTGTTTACATTCAGTCCCAAGTTTACCCATGGATGCTACAGCTTTTGCTAAAGCTCTGAACAAAGATCTGCTCAACGCCGCTCGACGATTCGACAATGGAGAACTTATGGATTCGTACCTAAAGGACTACATGGATGTTGACGATGGTACAAACTCGGAATGTGGTAGTGAAGATGAAGACAATGCTTCTGATCTCGAGCTGGAAGTCGACGAAGATGGTGAAGACGGGGATGACATCCAGGACATGGAAAGAGTTTTAAGAGCAATCGATATTGTTACCGTGAACATCGACTGTGAAGCAGAAGAAATGGACAGGATCAAAAACTTTGATTGCAAGTGCCAAGTGAGACGAAAGGAGAATTCTGCTGTGGCTCCTACCTCTTGCCTTCGCAAAGTGAACCCTGAATTGGTTTACCGGTCGAGACTGAACATGGCAGCTAGAACTCCAGGAGAGCAGGACTCGTTCGTACACGCAGTTTTGTACTTGATGACCTGTGATACAGAGCTGACTGTATCAACAAAGCAGGTGGCTGCCAAACGAAAGTTGCGGCGAACGACGTACCAGATTCACACGACTGTTGTCTGCCGCCAAGCTTTCTGCTTTTCTATAGGGTAAGCTATCTTTATACTATCTGTGCTGTTTACATTTACGTTAGTCGTTTAGCAGTAGCTCCTTTCTAAACAAGTGACTGAGTCTAGCTAGCATAACAAAGGCACTAGCACTAACTAACAAAGGCTAGCTAGCTAACGTTAGCTAACACGCTAGTTAGCTGAACCACCCCTTTGTTCCTAAACTAGCCAGCGAGGCAGCTAATATCTAGCTAGCTAGCTAGCTAGGTAGCTATATTATAGAGAGAAACAGAATGAGAGAGCATGAGAGGTATGTTAGTCTGACACCTTTGTTTTTTGTTTTGGTTACAGCATGAGCAAAAACAAGCTCCAGGCCATAGCCCAAGACTACCAGGAGAATGGTGGACAAGTGCGAGAAAGGAAGAAAGGTCCACGTACAAACCGCTACTTCCTTAAGAAAGAGGACATCGAACGAGTTGTGACGTTCATCGGCAACTACGCTGAAGACCATGCCATTGTCTTGCCTGGCAGACACCCTGGTCACAGGGATTTAACTGCAAAGTTGCTGCCATCCATTGTCTCCAAAGCTTCAGTGTGGCGGCTCTACAAAGATGCTGTGGAAAAGCTTGGTATGTAAAAGTTGGATAAATACATACATATTTACATCCCATGGTTAAAAACATACATATTTAATTCAATATCATACTAATAAAATATTATTTATTTTCAGAACACCGTGTTGTGGCTCTGGACACCTTCAGACGGCTGTGGAAGTCATTGCTCCCTCACATAGCAAGCACCAAACCCCGGACAGATCTCTGCTGGCAGTGTCAGAGCAACAACTATCAAGTTTACCGAAGTGCCAACCTGCCTGACAACGTGAAATCAGCCAAGCTGAAGAAGCAGGAGCAGCATCTCAACCTTGTTCTACGGGAGCGGTCACTCTACAATGACATGAAAACTGCATGTGCCAAGACCTGTGAGGATTTGCAGCTCTCCCTTGGCCCCTCCACACCAGGCAGCAAGAAGATCACTATGCACTACAGCTTTGATTTTGCACAACAGGTGAGAATACGTTCATCCTATGATGAGTGTGTTGTGATGTGATGTGGTATGGTTAGGGTTACATGTGTGTTTTTGATTTTCAATGCATCTCATCTTTTCCTTTTCTTCCTATTTTTTCCTTTGTCTCTTAGGTTCACTTCCCTTCTGACCCTTTTCAGCCAGGACCCATGTACTTCTTGACTCCTCGTAAGTGTGGCATTTTTGGTGTCTGCTGTGAGGGAATACCGAAGCAAGTGAACTACCTGATCGACGAAGGGATGGCCTCAAGCAAGGGCAGCAATGCAGTCATCAACTACGTGGATCATTTCTTCAACAACTATGGAGTTGGAGAAACACACGTGGACCTTCATTGCGACAACTGCCGTGGACAAAACAAGAACAATTTTGTGCTGTGGTACTGTGCTTGGCGGACCATGCACAAGCTTCACCTGAAGCTGGACGTCCACTTCCTGATTGCAGGCCACACCAAGTTTGGCCCTGACTGGTGCTTCGGCCTGGTCAAGCAGAGCTTCAGGAAGACCAGAGTGGACACTCTGTCTGCCATTGCTGGAGTCGTCAGGGACAGCTCTCCTGTGAAGCACGTCAACATCCCCCAGCTTGTTGGACTGGAAGACGGCACCGTGCTTGTTGAATGCTACAACTGGCAAGAGCATCTGAAACCCTACTTCCGGGCACTCCCACAGATTTCGAGTTACCAGCACTTCAGGTAATTATCATGCATTAGCTAGTCTATTTAATCAACACTTTCTGATACTATTTTATCTATATGGAGTGCCAGAACTGTGGGCAATAGTTTAATGTACTTTCTTCCTTCTATTCTATTGCAGTTTTGATGCAGAGAGACCTGGCATGGTTGTGGCCAGAGAACACTGTGATGCACCAGCAGTTGAGTTTCAGCTGCTGCGCAAGCCTGATGTCCTGCCCCCAAGAGAAGGTCTTCCTGTGCAAGCCCTACCCGGACTGGCCAGACAGACATATCTCTTTAACAAGATCAGAGAGTTCTGTTCTGATGAGGGACGAGACATCACATGTCCCCCGCCAAACTTCCTGTTTGTATACTGAAGCATTGCTTGTTCTCTTGCACAGACTTGCGCACACTTGCACAGACTGCATTGTTCGAATATTGAATACTGAGCCGAGTACTGTTGTTATTACCTAGAGTATTGAGCTGGGGACTGTTATTACTTTGTTGTACACTTGATCACAATGAACACTATGCACCTTGTTATTACTTTGTTGTGCACTTGATCACAATGAACACTATGCACCTTGTTATTTCTTTGTTGTGCACTTGATCACAATGAACACTATGCACCTTGTTATTACTTTGTTGTGCACTTGATCACATTGAACACTATGCACCTTATTACTTTGTTGTGCACTTGATCACAATGAACACTATGCACCTTGTCTATACAACAGACAACTGACTGTACACTTTAACACTTAGACTGTTGCCTTTTTTTGTACACTTTACTACTTATGCTTGTAATGTATATCATGTATGTGACAATAAAGAACGTTACATTTGAACTTCGTCTTATATTGTGTTGTGAATGCAGTTGAGAACAAGATTAATACTGACTCAAAGAGTGTGGGGTCATCAGTGAGAGAGCACCCCACTTGGCTGCCACTCTCAGTTAATACCCCAAGTTGACAGCCACTCCCCCACTGGACGATCTGTCATTATCTGTCAGAGTGGCTGTCAACTTGGGGTATTAACTGAGAGTGGCAGCCAAGTGGGGTGCTCTCTCACTGATGACCCCACACTCTTTGAGTCAGTATTAATCTTGTTCTCAACTGCATTCACAACACAATATAAGACGAAGTTCAAATGTAACGTTCTTTATTGTCACATATAATGGGGGAGGGGTTACCAGGCAATTGTTCACGCCCATTACCTGGCTGTCAGAGGTGTGAAAATGTTGGAGAACTTTGGAGGGAGATTTCTCAGCTAAGTTGATTTGGCAGTACTAGCATTCAAATAAGCATATCTTCTTCAAATATGTTCAGATTTCAATGTATGAGACCTCATTTGAAAGCTTACAATCTGCACTTTCATAATCTGTAAAAAACTGAAAAATGAAAATGCCTAGTTGAGGACCAAATTACCAGCGGCGGTCACAAATGCTAATCATGCAAAGTTGAAGGCCACGACTTCATCAGTTAGGCTAGTGTTGGCATGATCTATAGATGCTCAGGTCATAATGTCCGTTGAAAATAATTCCCTCTAAGCACAATTTGAATTCTATTAAAATAGTTACTATTAAATTTCCACATATTCTGATTCCTTCTATATATATATTTTTTTTTAATGTGTAGCCTAGGCTATAGGCTTCTGCGATGAACAAAACCGCCACAATGTAGCCTGCTTATAGCGAGCGAGAGGGCAGTCTACCATAAAGTGTATAACCATAATGTAATATATCTAGACTACATGCATTGTGGTATTTCTTTATATAGCCCAGCCTGCCTATCAATTGTTTCTCAATAAACAGTTATGTCATCCTCTGAGTCCGAATAAGAAGGCTAATAGACCGGCAGCTCTAAATGCCTTCCCAATCAATGAGACATGGTTGTAAAAATGATGTTTTATTGATGAAAAGGGTAAAACTGAAAAACATGTTAAGAGTCATTGCATTGATCGATGCAGTCCGTTCAAATAGGCATCAAAAGATAAAGTAGGCCCATTTAAAATGACCAATTACATCTTCAAATCCCTTCTAATCTTGGCCTTTGATAGGGTTTTTTCCCGCCCTACTGCCAATTATATCCGGACATTAACTATCTTGTGCATACAGAGCACAAACAATGAAACAATGAAACAAATACATTTCCTCCCTGTCTGTCTGTGGCATTCGCTACCAGCAAACACTGAAAATACAGGTCCTCAATTTATTTAGATTAGACTAGCCTATCCAACTGGACCACTCCAATGAATGTTGAAAGTAGCCTACTTTTATTCTTTAGGTTTTACAGAATCGGCCTACAATGTCCACACATGCATGCGCCATATCTGACTAGCTCGCCACTCGCCAGCAAACCTGGACTAGACTATTGTAACCCCCCCCCACTACAAATTATTTTATATTCAAATAAACTGGATGGACCGGTTTCCTAGCCCTGGATCGTGGGGAGGGGGGTAGCCTACGTTAGCGGGTGCTTTGCCATGACCGGCCATTCCACAGGTGTTGGATTGAATTTGCTAGTTTGATTGATAGATGGATGGATTTAACGTCCAAAGTATTGTGCAAGTATTGTATAGGCCCATGTGTAAGAGATGAATGGTTGTAACCATGAACTCAGCCAGAGGTAGGACCTACTGTAGATGATCAGCATTATCACCAGTCTCAATTGATGCTTTCCTACGTGTTGTCATTCATTTAAACCACCATCTCATCTAGACTACTTCTGTGGCTGCATTTTTACATTTATGCTTTCATGATTTTAGAGCGCAATCAACATTTTCCAGAATTCCAATAAGTCCATCCATTCATCCAACTTTGTGCTGAGCGCAGCGCAGGCTGGTAGCCTACTGTCAATGATCACGACTGATGCACTCCCTTAACACGTCTCGCAACTCCCCAGACCATCAAGAGAATTTCAATATGAAAGACCTTAAGTGGGGTATTCCAGGAGGTATTCTAATGTAGCAAGTGGTCGGTCTTCATGACGCACTGTTATGCTTGTTTGCTGTGTAGATCCAGTCATAGAAGCGGGCATCTTGTCCGGCGATTTGAAACAGCTGGTCAATTCACCCCAACAAGAATAGCCAAGCGAAGGACAAAAATTAAACCACAAACGTTACTGCTGGTCTTGAAACAACTGTGTTAGCCTAGTTCCATATGAGAACACTCCTCGGTCCAATTCCGTATAGTAGATCAGCCTGTGTCCACGTAGTTGCTAGCTAACTGGTGTGTACATTCCATGAATATCCGAAGCAATTATTCCCTATGTAGTTCACTATATGGTTAACACTACTTAGGGAATAGGGAGTGAGTGAACCATTTCAAACACATCTCTAGGCAGCCCCGTTAGCTAGCTTACTCGTCCTGATGCCATGTTCCATGAGAACACTCTGCTAGCTAGCTAGTTAGCCTACTGTATTAAACCTCTACTTGTCCCGATACCTTGTTCCATATGAGTTATCAGATACAGACCCGACGACAGTTACAGAGATAGATAGGCTTACTATAGATAGGTAGGCTTTGTTCGTAATTATTAAAATTACAACCAGACAGAGAACAAGGAGTTTGAGTTCACATAGTTGTTAGCTAACTGGTACAGTAGTTAGATAGCTAGCTGACCCCTGACGTCTGTCCCCTGTGTTACGTGAATGGTGGTTGTTTACGTTGCAGGCTAGCTTACAATAGCTTCTCACGCCGTTCACTACCATTCCATATTTTTTCTGATTTAAGGTCCCATGACGGGTTTCTCTTCCTGCTTCTGCCTAAGCACTCCACAATACCACAATACAACGGTGTCATGTTTTACCGAAGGAGAAGTGAAGAAGACGGTAGCTATCAGTGGCTAAAGCAGTTAGCTAATGTTAAGATCATTCCTGTAGCTGCTTTGCTGCTAATGCGAGCTCGTCTCCGTTCCTGCCCAAGAAACAGAAGTTGAACTAATAGCATCAAAATCAAAATAGCTACAGGAATCATCATTGTAAAGTTAGCTATCTGCTTTTTAGCCACCGACAGCTACCGTTAATATTATGGAAGCTGCTGTCGTGAGCTAACTTGCTATCACGGTCTTATCGTGCAGCTTCACAGCCTGCTATTAGCAGACAGCACTAAAGTTGACAAAATCACACTTGCACATCATTAGAATTCCAACCATTTAGGATTTATCATTCAACTCATGGAACCTGAATACTACCTGATATTTCAACCTGCTGCCATCAGTGATCGGCGCGTCTGCTTGTTTGCGTCATGAATATCCTATGCAATGACATTCCATGTAGTGTCCCAAAACTGTTAAATCATTCCCTATGTACAGTAGTTCACTATGAGTAGCACTACATAGGGAATAGGGAGTGAGTGAACCATTTCAAACACATCTCTGGTCAGCTCCGTTAGCCATCTTACTCGTCCTGATGCCATGTTCCATATGAGAACACTCAGTTAGCCTACTGTATTAAACTTCTACTTGTCCCGACACATAAGTTAACTCATTTAGACCGGATGCCGCATTTGTGTGTATATACCTTTAAGACCGGATGCAACGCAGGCGCGTTTCTCCCATTCAGGCCGGATGAGACGTTCATGTCACTTTAGACGCTGTTGTCTTTTTAAAGGCATGTGATCAATGAAATGCACTGTGATTGGTTAAAATACACGTGGGGCTTGCAAAATAAAGTGTTTGGGGATTTTTTTAAGACACATGACCAATTTATTGCAACGTGATTCGCTGAAGTACACGAGGTGAATGTTTTGACAAAAAAAAAATAGTTGCGATCATGGCTGACCGAAGTGATGGTAGCGATTTTGAAATAGATGTCAGCACATATGAAAATAATGATGAAAATGATGATTCAGAGGAGCATGTGCCTACTGATGTGCCTACTGATCCGATCGATAGAGCACAGTGGATGGGAGGGCTGTTTCAGGAGGAGGAAGAGGGGGATTATGGAGAGTTTGTTGGGTTCCAGGACGAATGGAAAACAGATGATTTTCACCCGCGTCCAAAGCTAGCATATACTCGCAAGCCAGGCGCAAAGGTAGATATACCTGAGGATGCGACACCGCTACAGGTGTTCATGCTTATTTTCACGGAAGAGCTGTGGGTGAAAATGGTGACTGAAACTAATAGATATGCCGAACAAAGTAGGATCCTAACTCCATCAAGCAGCAAGTGGATCCCTGTCTCAGTGACAGAGATGAAGACGTTCATCGGGCTCTGCATCGCCATGGGCATTCTCCGGCTTCCCGCACGGAGAGATTTTTGGCGACAGAAGAAGTGGCTATTTCAGACCACTTTCCCCAAAGCCATGACAAGGGACCGATTTGCCATCATCTGGAGGTAATAATAATAATAATAACAACAATGATTGATGATAATAATGTCTCATGATGATGATGACAAACAAACTTTCTTATTATGATGATTGATGATAATAATGTTTGGTCATAATTGATAATACCAAAAGTAATAATAATGTCCTATGATTGCTAATAATAATACCTGATCAAGATGACTGATAATAATAACAATACATAATAAATAGTAGTAAATAGTAATTCATTATAATAAATAGTAATAATATGCCCAAGGTCTTATGACAGCTACTAAGAATAATGCCTGATGATGATGATTGATAATAACACAAAAAATATAAAATGTAAAAATGTATAAGCTTTCATCCACCTTCCCATGTGCATTTTCAGATATCTCCATCTACAAGACAACGAATCAGATGTGGACCACTCAGACAAGTTGTGGAAGCTGAGGTGGTATCTGGACTTCCTCACCACCAGATTCCAGGCACTTTATGAGGTGGACAGCGTTGTGACGGTGGATGAGAGTATGGTGAAGTACAAAGGAAGACTCGGCTTCCGTCAGTACATGCCTCTCAAGCCAACCAAATGGGGAGTGAAGGTGTGGGTGATGGCCGAGAGCAGCACTGGATATGTCACCAACTTCCAGGTGGGTGAAATATTTGGGTGCAATATCCATGTACACGGGTGTACTACCGTCCACATCTGACATAAAGGTTTTTGTAAATAACTGTAAATATTACTGTGAAAGTTGATATCTATCTCTCTCTATTCGTCCGTCTGTCTGTCTATCTATCAGGTGTACACAGGGCGTGAGGGCACAACAGAGAAAGGCCTTGCTCACCGGGTAGTAATGGATCTGGCCACACCCTACTTTGGGTCTCAGTTGTCCATTTTTATGGACAACTTCTACACAGGTGTGGAGCTGCTTCAAGACCTCAAGGGCCATGGAATAGATGCGTGCGGCACTGTGCGTGCCAACCGCAAGGGCCTCCCCCAAAACAACTCCCTAACAAAGAAAGCTGGCTTGAGGAAGCACGAGTACAAGGTGGCCCAGAAGGATGACCTGACCTTCTGTGTCTGGCAGGACACCAAGGTGGTCATGGTCCTCTCCAACTTTCACGATCCGACTGCTAAAGGGTCTGTGAAGAGGAGGGGCCGAGGAGGGGAGAGACAAACTGTGGTTGAGGTGCCAGCAAGCCTTGCGCAGTATCAGAAGCATATGAAAGGTACATATGTATATGTTGTGATGACCTGGTTGCTGTTTTGCAATGTCCTGTCCTGTCTCTGCACCTTGTATACAGTATGTATATGTGTCTGTGTTTTTTGCATAATATGTCAAGACAAATTCCTTGTTCTGAGTTTTGTCTACAAGGCAGTAAATATAATTCTGATTCTTTTGATTCTGAAAGGTGTAGATCTGCTGGACCAGATGGTGGGATACTACCAGTTCCAGCACCGATCCAAGAAGTGGTGGAGGAGGCTCTTCTACTTCTTCCTGGGCGTGGGATGCTACAATGCATTTGTGGTTGCAAGGTCTGCTGGAGGAGCCACGTTCAAATACAAGAGCACTGGCTACAAAGACTGGCTTGAGGACCTGGCAGAGGAACTGGTCACTCCTGTGACAGCGAGGAGTGCACCGCAGGTCTCCTCAGGCCCGACGGGAGCCTCAGCGGAGCACGACCTGGACAAGATCTTCGAAAAAAGAAAGACCTGCCGAGAGTGTGCCCTGTCACGGTGTGGCACTGATGAACGTGCCCAGGCCACAGTCTATGGCTGCAAACAGTGCAACGAGCCTTTGCACATTCACTGCTTTGGCAAGCACGTCCGTCGCCACCAGTGAACCACCAGTCTCCTGAGTCCCCCCCACCCCTCTCTTCTCCCACCTTGTTTTATTATTTCACACTTGTCTCTTTTGTTACACTGCCACTTGTTTTGATAATTGAGAAATGTGTACAGATTTATATTTTTGTCATTTTATTTTTGATTTTTTAAATTATTTTAATGTTGTTTTAATGTTTACTGATTTTTTGAAAAATGGTGGTGATGATTAGAGCAAAGTTAAAATGTTTGAATAAAGGCCAAGGGGGTAAGCTTTCAAATGGTTTTTATTTTATGTTTCTAGGTGCTACAGAGGCTGAGATATGAAGGTTTTAGTGGACGTTGACCATTTTGTCAGGTTTTTCTAGAAAACCCTCAGGTTTTAAGAGGTTATTTACAGAAATAGCTTAGGTTTTAAAGACGTTTTTAGCAGGCGTTTTAGGTCTAAATGGGTTAACAGATATAGACCCGGCGACAGTTACAGAGATAGAAACTATAGATAGATAGGCTTTGTTCGTAATGATTATATTACAACCAGACAGAGAACAAGGAGTTTGAGAACAAGGTAGGCTCATCTAATGTGCAAGATGAGCTACAGCAATGGGTCAATGAGTAGTATTACTGCGCCCCTATGGGCGTGCGAGCGGTGGTGCGGAATGCCGTAAAGCGCCTGTTAGAATACCGCGGGTCAAGTTACATTCTTATGTTCTCACATCTGTACATTCTTTCTAAAAAAGAACACAATAACTAAACATCAAATCATACAACACATTACTTTTTGTTTTTCTGAACAAAAAGATGGTTCATACTCCAGAGTCTATATTCAACTAGCTTGCTTCTATAATAATCTTCTGGAGACAAATGTTTCTCCAAAATGTCACAGATGTAATAAAATATTCCTTATCACTTCAACTTCAGGAATGAACTCAGGCTCACATAAGAGATACTTGGCAGAGATCGCTGATGCCACTTAATTAGTTAATGTTCTCCATGTCTCCATTCCAGACATCTTCCGTCAACACTCTTGTAGTGGTTTGTACTGTGGGGTTCAACTCTCTGTTCTTCTGCACCGTCAAGATTATGATTGTCACTGTCACTGATTCCTTGTTGTTTACTTTCTTCATGCACCTGTAGTCTCCTGCATCACTGTCCATCAGACGTTGTATTTCACAGCACAGATCCTTCCTTGACCTTCTAGCCATGTTCACTTCCTGCCTGACTTCTCCTTTCCTTCAACTGCACACGTCGATCTGGGGGACTGTCATCATCATCAGTCCCACTCTGTTCTTTATCCTCTTGATGGTAATAGGCGCTGTGCCTATACAGTCACAATAGTAAGACTGTACTCCTCTACTCAGCTTCAATGGAGATCAGCTGTCTTTCCTTCCGGCTACGAATAGCCATTTTCCGCTTTCAACTTTGTTCTCCATTCATCTTCTTTCTGTGATTGATCTCGGTGACTCATCCAAACAGGTATAGACCAGAATCTCTCGATTTTCTCATTGCACCTCCTGACAGTAAAGACACACCTGGGCCCTAGGTGACATAGTCCTCCTGCCATCGGGTTATTCCTTCTTCATCCTGGCTGGTCTTAACCCTCTAGATCAGGGGTGTCAAACTCTGGCCCGCGGGCCAAATTTGGCCCGCAGTGTAATTATATTTGGCCCGCGAGGCAATACCAAATGACTACTAGAGCTGGCCCGCCAGTATTATACAGCGCATTCACCGCTAATACTACAAATCCCATAATGCTCTGCTGTTGTTTTGGCGCGTCAATCAAGACAGGACCCAGAAACGCCCTCTCTTCTGTGACAGTAGTCATAGCAATCTCATACTACAACTGTAACCGTGTTACCCCGTCTTAAAAATGGCGAAAAGAAAGGCAGAAAACAGAAGATTTACGTTATGTAACGTCTCACTGTGATAGAGACACCTGTGTTGACCTAGCCGGCCGCTGTGTTTGCTCTGTTCCTGTTCATTCAATCCTGCCGGCCTGTCTGCCTGCCTGGCTGTCTGTCTGCATGCCGGCTGTCTGTCCGTCTGCCTGGCTGTAGGACAGTCAGGGTTTTACAAGCTTCTCTACTGAGCAGATGGAGCACCAACACTTGTGTCTGAGGGCGTATTCACATATGTTAGTGCACACCATTGATGTGCACCAAAAGCGAAAGTGATGTGCATATTCAATGTTAAAGCAAAACTTGTTTGGGTCCATATTAAAATCTTCATTTGTTTAATGTTGGCCCGCGACTTTGTTCAAGTTTTACATTTTGGCCCACTGTGTATTTGACTTTGACACCCCTGCTCTAGATTGAGCTTGTAACTTACCATCCTCTGATGACATGACTCTTGACATTGCTTGGAGCTGATGACATCTGTCCAATGATATGTTTGACTTCCTCTTCACCCCCCCCCCCTTTTTTTTTTCCTTTTTTTTTTTGAATTCTTCAGAATTAATAATCCCCCCATGTCTGAGGCTGTTGGAAAACAGGGAACGGGAGTGAAGATTGCACTATGTTGTCGTTATTGAATCTGTGATTCATTCTGCAAAACAACAGCTTGTTTCTTCTCCTCTTCTATCCATTTTCCATCCAATAACTGACTTTGAGTGAGTTTCCTCTTCAGCTCAGCATCTTGTTCCCTCAAAAGACGTCCCTTCTTCCGGTAATGCTCCACTTGATGGGCAATATGATCAATGTAGATGTTCTTCGCCATCGATCCCAGGCCAACCACTTCCGCCAATTTACACCTCACAGACTGAGGCAAGCCTTCTTGGAGCTTCTGTCGCAGCACAGCACGCTCCAACTGGTGCTCCTCAGGATCGTTTCCCATGAAATCTCTCCACTGTTGATCGGCTCGTGCCACATATGCTCTGGGATTCTCTGTCTCACCTAAGGCGTCAAAAATAATATTGTCTGGCTGTACATTGGTAGGGTACATCTCCTTCAGTGTTCTCCACAAACGTCCTCTATTGGCAGCAAAAAGTTCAGCATCATAGATCGCTGTATGAACATATCTTCCCATTCCAGCCTTCTCCAGAATTTCTTCCATTGGCTGCACTCCTACTACTGAAGACAAGATCCTCTTAATGTCACCCATGGCGAGTGAGATGCCTTGTGATAGCTGATCAATCTTCGTCGTCCAAGGATGGGCGCCGTCTTGGAGAATTGGCAGTTCATCCAAGATTGCAGACATGTCACTAGCCTGCCAGGGCTTGTAGTTCATATGAGCACCACTAATCACCACCGGAAACATCTTCCCGACACTTTTTCTCTTCCATTTTTTCTTCTTTTTTGATTTGTGTGTACCTCCCGATCCACTTTTCTCCTCAGGTTGACTGGGTCTTGGACGAAGGTCATATTTTTCCAACTCCTTTTCCATATGACGTGTTTGTGTCTGCATCTCTGACCGAACTGCAGAGAGATTCCTCAATGCATCCTCCAAATGAGACACATCATCATCCTTTTTAGCTGCAGACAGTTCAGATTCGAGTTCAGCCTTTGACGCGTTAATGGAATCCAACTTCTTCAGTATATCCCTCAACGCGCTATTCACCTTTTCCTTGGACTTTGCATCATCATCCGAGTCAGACTCCTCGCTCTCTTCTTCACTACTGCTACTAGAGTCTGTTTCTCGGCCCTTTCTTCCTCTCCTCTCAGCACGTGCCATAATCTGTCTAATGCGCTCATCATATCCTCCAATATCCACTCCTTCCTCTTCAGAAGAACCACTGTCACTTTCATGTTTTCCCTTTTTGCTTTTCTTCTTCTTCTTCTTTTCAGCTGTGTCGGAGGTTGATCTAATTTCTTGGTTTTGCGCTTCACATCAGGATGAGTTACAATGGTCGTTCTGGCATTTCCCGTCTGCATAATGTTGTTATTATCATTTTTGATTACATATCTTCCCTCAGTATTTAACACGGGTAGCTGTGGATAAGCCTTAGTAGCTTCCTTCTGGACTTCATGAGGAGGCGGGGTCAAGACTGGGGCCGTATGGGAGAACGGCGCATCAATTTCACTCTGCATCATGTCCGTCTTGTTATACGCCTCCTCTATTACTGTTCGGGCTGTGGTAGCGGCTGCCTCCACAGCTGCTTTCTGTCTCCGCCCTGCTTTACTGAACAATGTCAAGACTGCAAGTTCAGTATCTCTCTTTTGTTTCCGTTTTTTACCTTGTCTTCCAGTCTTCTGATGTGATTTATGTGCATCAATCAAAACACTCATGTTTCGAACAGTCTCTTCGTCAATACTCCCCGATGACGGCCAAGGATGTGAAACATCAGACCATCTACGTGACCAACGCTTAGATATAGCACCAATGCCCTTCACTAGTGGATAATCGCGTTTGAGTTGTTCCACCGGTGTGAGCATGGGCACGTTAACACCTGTTACAGATGGCATCTTGAAATCCTCACAAATTAATAAACTGTTAACATTTCAAACTATTAATAGACTTCTTAAGAATCCAATACTATAAAATGAAGCTTTATCAATTATGTAATTAATAAAGAAATGAACACTCAATCACTCACGGACATGGGACTCTTCTTGCTCTGACTAAACTTCCTATCCAGATCTAATCTTGCTCAATCTCAACCCTAGTCTTCAACACAGGGAGCGATCGGTCCCATTTAAGCAATTTTAATTTTTACAAATTAAAAACCACAAAGCCTGGTTTGATGCAAGCTTAGGGTATTGTGCACCAGAAGACAATCCCCTCATTAACCGCTGTATGCCAGAAAATAATAAATTAAAATAAAAAAGATTTTGACGTAGACATCGAAATGTCTACACCACTTTGCCTGTCAGCAAGTCGAGTCCTATTGTCCGTCCACTCACAATCCTTTCACTCCACACACACACAATATGCAAGCATAATATATGTATGTACGTCGATACCGCTCTACTAAAGCAAACCCATAAACCAATGCTTATTCTATCAAAGACAACCAAGACACCTCTAAACCAACTATCAAACAGACCATTTATCGCTCAAAGACCACAAAAATCAACACCAAACCATCTACATCCATTAATAATTAAACACCATAAAAACCATGTATCCGTATTGCCAAATCAAGTAATCAAACCAAATTACATCACCATATCATACAACAGAAAGCCTCATGCATATCAACAACTCAAACCAGTTAAATCAGGTGATCAGTCTAGTTCAATTAATGAGCATTAATCAGCAATCAAGCTTACTTTTTGATGGATGGTTTTTGCAAAGAAGTCCCTCTAAGACGGATGGATGGATGGATGGTCTGGAATTGGTGACTGGTAAGGACAAAAACTAATCTGGATATAACTGCAAACAGATTTACTCAAAGGGGAAAGAACAATTAATCACAAAGCAATGATAATTTAAAATTATTTGCTATTAACAACCCATTATTCTAAAAATCAAAAGACTGTCATGTATGATAGTAAACACTAGATGGCAGCACTAGACAACCTAATATATTATACCTGCGATATACTTATAACAACCACTAGTGGGCGACATTGGACAACAGAGGTGAGAAGGATGAAAGATTTCTTCATATCCCTAAAATATAGCCTAGCTACACCCCTCCTCAATTTATGAAGATTGAAGAAAGGTTTCATTAATAAAGGGTATGATTGACTAGTGGATTGCTGCTAGGGTTTGAGTGCTGAGTAACCGATGTCTCGATCAGTGTCCACCTGGCCCAGATTCAGCATCCACTTATGAATTTATTATTATTTATTAATTAATACTTATCCTAATCCAGTCGTCCCATACACCGCACGACCCACTGGATGAATTATCTTTCCCTAATTTCTAAAGATAGCAAAGAGAGAGAAAGGAATGAGAAAGAAAGAGAGACAGATAGATGGATAGAGAGAGAGAGACAGTTGGGTGACTTCACTCCGTCCGCACAAGACAGCACAACTCCCCCTAATAGGCCAGTGAACGCGTTTCACTGACCCCCCTTTCACAGCTGTTTTATGAGGGCTAGGAATTTAGCTGCATGAACGGACATGCGGCCTCACCCATAGAGGACAATTAAACAGAAATACCAGCAAATCGTCTTTGCATTAACTCAACTTTCAAACATACAATGGATCCAACCAACAAACACACAACCTCAACTTTACTCAAGACACAAAAGACGCAACACACGTTCTCCACACGCTCTCCTTTCACACCGACACAGCCCATGTGTCTCCACACACAAAAGATCAAAGGGCACACACACATAGCCACTCACGTGGGAGAGAGAACAAAAGGATCTCCCTTCCCTCTCACATCCAGGTTCTTGTGACTACACAGAAATATTCAACAAATAATATCTACATTAAACTAATCTCAAATATACAATGGCGTTTGAGTCTTTCGGACCTCCCACCCAGGGCGCAGTCCTGGGCTAGACCCCGTTCGGTCCGAGGCTCCAAGCCAGGCTCCCCTGGAATGAGAGCTCAGCCTTCTGCTTCCCGGTGTCTTCTTTTCAAAGCCCACCGATCACAGAAGCACTACTCGCCTACTAACGCATTCGCTTTTGGCTTGTAGTGGCCTGACTGTACATTGAGCCGAGCGCGGCGGCCATCTCGTGGTCTTACTGCCATCTGCGACCCGACCGGCCGGTGACCCAGTCGATAGCTATCCCGGACACTGTAGTGATTGTTAGTCACCCAGCTCAGAACCGACGGTCTGATCCTAATTCCACTTGGCTATGGATATTAGAACTTTGACCGTTTTCACCAGCCTTGCCTATTCACAGAGGTCATCTCTTACGCCCCTCTGCTTAGGTGTGGACTGTCGTCCACGTACCACACAGTGCCAACCCCTTAACGGCGACACAGTGCTGACTAGACGGTACCAGGGCAGTATGTTAATTCATACTTAATCAGACACGGGGGCCTTTGAGTTTGCACGATGGCATTTGGGAGACTCTGTAACACTAACTGCTATGTTTGATGCAAGCCTACGCTAACAACACATCAGCCTAAGAACTAGGGGTGTGCCGGGAGCCCACTATTTGTATTTGTATTTGACAGCTAATTATTCGGATTCGGATTTGGACTAATGGGGCTTAAACCGGAAGTCTTTTTCAACTGAGGGGAAAAAATTGCTGTGCTTTCAACACATCAGAATTGCTGTTTATATATATATTATCATTAATTCTGAAGTATAATTCCTCATCATCATCATCATCCTGTATGTTTTTATTTTAACAAACTATGAAGTGTCAGCACCCCACCACCACCTTTAACTGGGGGACATTCTACATTTAGTTAGAAACTGAAAAACATTTTTCTAAATCAAAATATAAGTCCTCATAGCAACTTTGCTAGAACAGCTATAGTAGCTCTATTTCTCCCGTGTCATAATATCTAATATATTATCTGCAACCATGTGACACAGGCAGCAGTAATGGTTTTCACAAACCCAGCAATACACATGTATTACTATAAATATAATTGAAAAGATAAACATTTTACACTCAAACCAATAAACTAAACTCTAAACTAATACAGTACATGCCTATGTTGTAGGGTTTGTGTTAGTTTGGACCGGTTGCATTTTAGCTGCGGAACGTGAGGACGCGCTCGGTCAAATTGATTAACTTATTGGGTGGGAAAGTGGTTAAAAAGCCTTTAATCCTATGTAGGCTACAATAAAAACCGAAACATGTTGGTGTTTTTATTGCAGGCCTATATAGCCCGATGGATTAAAGGCTTTTTAAACACTGTGTGCTTGTTAACCCAGAAATAACTCAGAAAGTTGTCAGGATCCGTAATCCAAACTTTCTGCTTTCTATTTCCTTTTCCAAACAAATCGGAGGGGTCATATCATGTCACTGCTTCAGCACAACCATTAAACACAAATTATATATGTCTATTCAAATTAGGATCATGTGTGAGTTACTACAATAACGTGTAGGCCTAAATGGTTCAAAAAAGTGTGCGCCTCTAGAATGCGCTCAGGCCTATGCGCTAGGGCCTAGGGGAGAGCGGGGCGCGTTGGACCGTGGGGCGCGTTAGACCGCGGGGCTTTTGAGGTGATCTGTTGTAGCTACACAAACATATTTTGGTGAACACATCTCTCTACGTCACGTCAACCTATCCTGAAGTCGGCGGGAGTATTTGAAAATCTTTAAACATTTTCTTGGCGATCATCTGTTTATACCCCATGTAAGTTTTTTTTTATGCTAGTGTTTTTTGATTTATACCTTGTGTATACATGTCACAGAATCCAAACATTTATCATTTTAATCACTGTTTTAGTGCCTATAAGATAGAATCATTTTTGTGTTTCATGCTACATAGCACTGAGTGACAGCTAGCCAGATAGCTAGCCTCCAGTAGGTGGGGCGCTTTGGACCACTGTGGTCCAACGCGGCCCACATTCAATGATCATGCATTACTAGCCATTTTCTTTACTTTTATTCACAGTATGAGAAATAGGCAACGTAAGACCGACAGAG
The DNA here is from genome assembly GCF_949987555.1 of Borostomias antarcticus. NCBI lineage: Eukaryota > Metazoa > Chordata > Actinopteri > Stomiiformes > Stomiidae > Borostomias > Borostomias antarcticus. The sequence goes on from NC_140240.1 coordinate 12,651,555, forward strand.
AAGTGGCTAGGGAGGTGCTTGAGCTGGCAGCCAGAGAATTGGAGAGAGGAATGTCTGTACGTGGTGCAGCTAAAAGCTACTCCATCAGTCACGTCTCCCTGTTATGCTACTTAAAAAGAGGAGGGACATGCAAGAGGCAGGCAGCACACGGCTCCCTGATGTTGGCTACTCTCGCCATGGTCAAGTGTTCAGTAAGGGTCAGGAGAGGGAGCTGAGGGACTACCTACTGACAGCATCTGCCATGTTTCATGGGTTAAGCCCAAGTCAGGTAGCCTAATTCAGGAGATAATAGTTAATTTATGAGTTAGATATTCATAGAAATCATCACCCAACAATCTATACATTAGCCTATAATACAATAAATAAATACAAGCTATATACAGACATAATAAATACAAATATATACATACAGGCTTATGATAAAATAAATACTAAATATATGAGCAAATATCATATAGAACATGACATTATTAGGCCTATACATAATCAATACCTAACAGTATAAATAATGCATGCAGGTAGTGACAAAAACATGTGTGTAGCACATAACATATAGTTGTAAGAAGATAATGTTATTTGTATGGGTTTTAAGGCTGTGTACAATATTGGTCTAATGCGCCACACTACGTGGTCCAACGCGCCTCACCCATCACCGTTTTCACATCCGCCACTTTTGGCAAAACTGTAAGAAACTGGTAAGTGCTGGAAACCTCATTTTGATGTCCTTTTGTAGCCAACAGATATAGGTATACATCAGTGGTTGAACTGAGGACAGGAGGAAGAGAGGCGAACCGCCCATGGGCGCCGGGGGGCACTTTCCCTCAGTCAGTTATTATTTGAAATATCAGCTTTAAAGTGGATTTACAGTCAGTTTTATCATATGAAAAACTGAATAACACTTTCTTTAACTACATGCAGCATTTATTCATCATATTCATGATAAAATATTACAAAACAACAATAAAACATTGTAAGCAATAGTTGTTGTAATGGATTGTACTCTTCTCTAAAGAGAGAAAATAATTGATATTGGTGAGGTGCGGGAGAGGTTAGGTGATATGAAAAATGTTTTTGATTAGGGGACACTGAGGTGTGCTGGCTCTCAAACAGTTTGTTGGCAAATAGATTTGACAACTGGACAATGGAATACATTGCACAGCAAATGCAGTATCCAACAGTTCGCTCATGGGATTAGCTCATTTTGGTTGCTGTCAAAGCTGCCACTCTTATGTTGCTATAGCCTACAATTATCAGAACAATATGAACATTCAGTTGAAAGTTTTCCATCCATCCATCCATCCATCACTGGATGAGGAATAAGCACCGCAAAGCGATCAATTCTCACGCAAGCAGGAGCCAGGCTGTGGATTTCTCCGATCCGGTGTAGCGACCCAGTCTCTAGAAATGTTTTGGGCGAGTTGCCGACAGTTTGCGCCTCCAGCCAATCTGCGCACCTGCCTATGCCGTAGCCTGACGTGCACCTCGTAGCTAACATTACCGGGTATAGCCAGCCAGTGGAACTGTCGTGTTAAGACGGCTCTAGCTCAAAAAGTATTTATGTCAGCTTAGATATTTAGATGGCTAGAATCAAGGCAAATAGACGAACAGTTTGATGTATAATATGTCCCATAATACTTTCGAATGTATTATCTTATGGAGCTACTAACACACAAAAAGTCTCCACTGTGGTAAATCTGGAATCTGGAATGTGATTGGACTAACAAAATGTCAATATCTGAATCCTGTTCAGACAGGGCCGGAGTACTGTCCTACATTAGGCGCTCTCCGCTTTGTTTAGCCTACTCACTGCTGCCGCGTATGTTGGGGATGATGCATTACATTACATTACATTATTTACGTTTTAAAATTTAAAATTGGCCATAGTTAATAACTCAGCGTAAATGTTCTCCCGCTAATCAGATACCTCAACGCGAGTCTCTCAACACCATTTAAGATGCATCATCCCCAACGTGGGCGGCAGCAGTGAGTAGGCTAAACAAAGCGGAGAGCGCCGAATCGCCAGTAGAAGACAGTCGATGCGCTGTGGATATTAGCCATTTAAGTGTACAAATTTGCCTTTTATTTGAAAGGTGGGGGACTACAAACTGTAGCGACCTCGGAGAAAAGGCTTTCAGCTTTCCAACGATGTGTTTACTTTGGTGAGTAACGAAACGTTACGTCTGTAGACTTGGACGAGCGGGCCGAGGAAGCGCATTCATAGGTAAATTGCATTGAGAGTAACAGGGCGTTATCTGTAGGATATCGCCCTGGACCAGGTCTAACCTATAGCCTACTCAAGTTTCAACAGTGCTTAAACCATGGGTAAGTAGGGTATTGTAGTGAAATTATTCTTATTCTTATTTTTTTTATTTTTTTTAAAATCTGTTTAAATAGTTTATTGTTGTTATATCAGAGATAAGGGCTTTGATTATAGTCTATCCTAGGCCTACACTAGACTACTCTGTTGTGCTGATAACTGAACGGCATGGATCAAACATTTGATCACTTGTGTTTGAATTGTTAAAATATACTTTCATAATTAGTTAATATTTCAAAATCGCTGGATATTATATAGGCTAGTGAGAGACTGAGCATGCGTAGCTGAAATAGCTAGCGTTAGCTAGATATAATACACTGAGCTAACAAGCTAGCTACCGGTCCTCCTCTGCTCAAGCAAACGCTGCAGTTCACATAGGCTATTGCAGCAGGTAGGCTACGACAAGAAAACAAAATCCAATAACTGTCTCAATAAACCAGTTAACTAGGGACAAAAGCCCTCGGTGCTGCTTACGTTCGTTGCCTGCCTACTATCTGGCTTCTCAGCGCGCTCCAAATTTTCTCTCCCTCTCCGCGTTGTCTAGACGTCTAGACAGACAGCAGGTGCGAGACTGCATGCGTGCGCGTATAGTCGCATACAGTATTTTTACTGTTCTCCCCCCTCCCGAATATTTTTTACAATATTCGTATGAATTTACTATTCGAGAAAAAGCTACTATTTGGATACCATATTCATATTCGGGCACACCCCTACTAAGAACACCATTCCTACCATGAAGCATGGTGGTGGCAGCATCATGTTATGGGGATGCTTCTCTGCAGAGGAGATTGGAAAACTCACAAAGATAGAGGGCAAAATGAATGGAGCAAAGTACAGATAAATTCTGGAGGAAAATCTGCTGCAGTCTTGCAAGAGACCTTTAGAGAAGATTTGTCTTCCAGCAGGACAAAACATACAGTCAAACCCACACTGGAGTGGCTTAAAAACAAAAAAGGCAATATCCTGAAATTGTAACGCCGCTCGATCTCTCCTGCCCCTAGTGCCATTTCCGGCAGACCCAGTACCTCAGCACACCCCGTGCCCCAGCTGTACGCCTGCTGCATCCTGGCCTCTCACAAGCTCCATTCCAATCACTGCACCTGTCAGCTATCTCCTCCTCACCTCCTGTTCAAGTGCCCGGTCTGCACTCCAACTCATCGCCAGTTCGTGCCATAGCTAAAGCAGTAAAGTACCTAGCTAGTGGCAAGAAGAAAGTGTGTTTCTAGTTGTGTTCCTATGTTTTTCTGTGTACTGTATGTGTATGTGTGCATGCATGCGTGTACGTGCATGTGTGTGTGCATGTGTGTGAGTGTGTGTGTTTGTGTATGTGTTTTTGTGTGTCTGTGCGTGTGTGCATGCGCGTGTGTGTGTTTAAATACACGACAGCAGCGTTGCTGATCAGCAGAATCTCTCTCCTCCATAGCACAGCACATAGTACTGTAGAGTCCTTTCAGAAGACAGATTCATTTTCTGATTAAGTTTGTCCACAGAGTATCTTGGCATTTCCAGAAAAGACCAAAGTGCACACAATGATTCCCCTAGGGCCAATTTGAAAGAACTGTAGGGGTTGGTGTGTGCCATGTTGACTTAATGTCTGGGAGAAGTGACAAACAATGCATACAGAGGCACTCTGGAGGAGCCACATTCTCCCCGGCTGACATTTCTCCCTCTCTAATTGATAAGCATTGGGGGGAAGTAAGCAAGCCTCTACCTGAATCCCTGTAGCAGACATTGATAACACTGTCCTCTAGTTGGACTGGAGGAACTCAACACTAACCAATCCCTCACTGCACATGTAGGGATCTCAGTTATATAATAGCAGATTTAGATTGTGTTATGGCTACATATGCAGTCTGTTCGGACATGTTCAATATAGTCTAACTGTGTTAGAATTTAAAACACTAATATATAATTCAGTTTTGCCATTTCACTGGAGAAATGGGCATGGCTGAAATATATACATAGAAAAGGCTGGGTCTTTTTATTATTTTATTATTTTTTCTGGAAAGTGAGCTGTATTTTAATCCCCTTTTGAACAAACTTTCCCCTGTGGCCCAGCAACGGGCCACTCCATGCTCTCTCTCTCCCATCCTCTCTGCTTCACTGGGGCATGTGATGGGGGGGAGGATTCAGCCAAGTCCCTGGGTAGCAGATCTTTGGGAGATGACAGGCCACAAGTTCCATTTTTATTATGATTTATTCTAGCCAGCCAGTTTTCTGTAATGGAAATTCATTTGAATCAATGGCAGCTCTGTGCCCGAGCCAGTCTAGAGCAATACCTGCCATCTGTAAGCCAGGAGACTGAGAAACAGACCCATATTCGCCCCAAAATGAAGGGAACCTTTGCTTAATGCAATCAATCGTGTAGTATACACTCACAAAAGCTGGCTTCAAACACAATTTCTAGTTGTGCATTCTGTTTGAAGTTTTCATATAAACTGCAGGCTGCAGTCACTGTGTTGTTGAAGGGATCATTTATTCTGTTTCTGGCAGCTTGGTGGATTAACAGTTATCCCCGTACATTTTTTCTGAATTGACGCTTATCGTATTTTCTACATTCATGTCATCATGTGAATAACTACCACATCTCACCATACAGTGTGAAATGTCAGACCAGTGTGAAACTGTCCTGTCTTTGCGCTGTCCCGTCTAGTCCCTGCACCCTGTCCAATGTTGTCTACCCATCAGTGTTATGCACCAGCTGACCAGAGCAAATTCCTAGTGTGTTTTTAAAAACTACCAGGCAACAAAACTGATTCTGATTCCGTAACACAGGATATGATGTATGCTTAAGCTGTTCTTTCCACAGCACGCATACATACATGTGGTGGTACAGTAGGTTATGAGCAGGGTGATAGAGTGACATATTAACCCTGTCATCTCTGGGGGACAACATGTAAATCTACGCTTTATAACCCAGGGTGCAGGGGGCCCACTGTCAGCTATTGAAGTATGTGAATGTTTGAGAGACAAAGAATAATTACAGTATAGAAAACACTGCTGGCAATGCTTGCGAATTTTGATTTTTGTGTGTGTGTGTGTATGTGTGTGTGTGTGTGTGTGTGTGTGGCAGGTAGAATTGAACCATACACTGGTTAGTCTGTTAGTGCACTTGAGACACAAGTTTCAGAATGTGACTTCAGCACTACAATCACATCTGAGTGTTCCACCATGGAGCACTGTTGTAGCTCAGTGGGACCTAAAGATGCACAGTATGCTGTGTTCACAGCAGTAGAGATGGTGTTAACCTGTTATAAGGCGGAATTCTATGAGTATCTGTATTCCGGGGGCAGCTGTGGCTCAAGAGGTAGAGCGGGTCTTACAATGATCGCTGGTTCAAATCCCGGCTCGTCCTGCCCACATGTCGAAGTGCCCTTGACAAGACACTGAACCCCAAATTGCTCCCAATGAGCAGGCTAGCACATTGCATATCAGCTGTTGCCATTGGTGTGTGAATGTGTGTGTGGACGGGTGAATGAGAGGCCATTGTAAAGATCTTTGGATATAAGCGCTATATAAATGAAGTCTCCGACGTAACTTCAGGCGAGGCACGAACGTCACGGCCGGGGTAATCGGCAGAGGTTAATCAGTCACACCCCGTAATGACGCTAACCACCAGCTGACATAGCATTGGGACAGCTGTATTTAAGCTGTCAAAGCATGTCATTGTTCGCGCTTGCCATTACTGCTGGTTGTGTATCTGCATACTCGCTGCTGCTGCTCCTACACCCTTCGTCGTCCTCTCCGGTCCGTGATTTGGGGGTCCGTTTAGTGGCGTCGTGGAGCGCCGGCTTCCGAGGCTGAGGAGCACGTCCCTCTGTAGCACCGTTGTGCCATACGTATGGTTCAGTTGCGTCGTGTTGCATCCATGCGTTGCTCGCATGGCTTGCGTTGGGAGTTGGGAAGTCCATTTGAAGCGTTGCCTCCGCCGCCAGCCACTGGGTTTTATTCATGAGCCGCTGATGTCGCAGGTTGTCCATGCCTCGTCTGCCGCAATTACTCAACTGTCGTAATGTACGCCGGGTGCTATTCACCATTGAAATGTTTGCAGTTTCGGGCGTGAACGTGCCTGTGTGGATTCTCGATATATAATCAGTTCATCAAAGTCCTCCCCTCGTGGCTTGTTTTGTGAGTTCGCTGGCTGGTGCTGGCTGCATGGCAGGCTTTACTGCTCGCTTGCTAGCTAGCTGAGCAAGCTGGTTTCCCGTATTGCACGTGGGGGTATCGTTATGTTTAGATTGCTAATGCTAGCTGAATGATTCTCGCGTTTCAATTTCGTTGCAGCCTGAGGGTTCCAGCAGAACTGCTGCTCTACTTGCTAGCACTCATGATTTGCGAGTGCCGCCACGCAGCTGGCGTTAGCCGTTCGGTGTAGCTAATGCTAGCTGGGTCCCGTTCAATCATTCAATCAAAGCTTTATTTGTATAGCGCATTTCATACCCAGAGGCAACACAATGCGCTCAGAGAACAAGGGAGGTGGGTATACGACCCAGGCCTACATATTCTGGAAGGGACCTGACATTCAGGATCGCATTGAAATGGCTTCCGGAGAAAAAGGCTGGCTCGCCTGTCTAGTAGGCCTGGATAGTATAGCCGAATTGCCCGCAGCCGTGTCCAAACCTCAAGCCGTGTCCAAACCAGCTGTGGAGTTGGCTCATGTTTGGGTTGCTGTCGGGCTGCCACTCTTGTGTTGCTGTGGCCTGCAATTGTCTGAACAATATGAACATTGTTTTCCATCCACCCGTGGCGGGATGGGGAGTGGGCACCGCGAAGCACATGCAGGTGCCGGGCATTCGGTGCATTTCTCCGGTACATGTTTTTGCGCGTCCGGCCACCGGTGGGGCGGCGCCCCACCCCTTGCCCCAGCCGATCTGCGCGCCTGGCCCTCCATATCAATGCCGGCTCCCGTTCGTTCTTCGCTGCTGGACGGTTGGACTTTCCCTCTGCCAACCCGGGCCTGGGTGTCGCGGCCCTGCGTAGCACGTTCTCCCGGCTGGGCGTTCCTCTGTCAGACGGGAACCGGTCGGCCCGCGCAATCAGGTGGAGTTCCTCGGTGTCCTCTTGGATAGCGCTACAATAAAATTTTATAAATAAATGAATGACAAATAAATGTATAAATAAATTAATACTCGGATCGGATTCAGGGTGTTATGCGCAACGCGCAGTATCTCTATCGTCGCTAATATTTTGCGGGGCCCCTCAGTGGTCTAGGAAACGCTTTCTCTTCTGCGATAACGGTGCACCGTGAATATTATCAACTATGATCGTTCGTACATTCTGTTCATTAATAATTCATGCGCTGCCTCACACGGCTGTCAGGGCAGGGGAACTTATTTTCCATGCGTCCTCGTCCCTGGCCTCAACAATCGAATCGCTGACTCGCTTTCCCTGTTTGATTTACAGAAGTTCCGCAGTCTGTGCCCGGCTGCGGCCCCGTCCGGCCTGGTCTGCCCTCCTTCGGCAGATGGTTCTGGACCAAACGATTCCCTCGTGCCCTCCTGTAATCCGCTGCCCGATACATGAGAGCTGGTCTAGCCGAGACCACATTAACCAATACGACTGCATGGTCTCGTTTCACTGCGTTCTGCTCCACATTTGATGTACCTTCATGCCCGTTAACATTTCGGTTTTATCAGCATTTATAGTCCATCGTGTTGGATACAGACGGCTGCGGCCTCAGTCGGTTAAAAGTGTCGTAGCAGGTGTACAATTTCACATGCGCTGCCTGGACCCCTTCATCGGCATACGAACGCTACTCGTCCAGGCTGTTTTGGATGCTTAGAGCGATGAGCTGACCGTAACCAAGTTTTGCTGTGTCACTGCGGATTCACGTGGTTTGTGCGGATGTAGCCTTATTTTAAATGCACAGTGTAATTGCTCGTGAAACTATTAATTAATAGACTTACTGGTAAATTATTACATTTATTAATAAAAGTAGATTTAATATTGGCTAATAATTATAATTATCTATTAATAATGAACTTCTATTATGCATCCATGGTGAAACGGCACGTTTGTTGGTTAAGAGCTCCCCCTGCTGGCTATTCAGGTTCTTACAGGCTGCAATTGGCTTGCCCATCCAAGTCGGAGCGCTCCCGCCGACCCCTTCGTGTAACATGTGGGCCTCGGAGCTGCCGGCGTGTTCATCTAAATTATCGCCTAAATTTATTGAGTGGAAGCTAGTGCTGGTGTGTTCTTTTGGGGGGTTTTCTGCATTCTTCGGTATTCCACTATGCGTCGGCTGGTGGAAGCCAGTGTAGACACTAGCTGGTCTCTGTGGCTCTCCGTGGTGACCGTGGGCCGAAACATCTCCAAAGGGCCATCCAGCGGTCCCTCCGGTCGCCATGGAGGCAGAGACACTAGGCTGTATCTCCTTCGGACTCCACGGAGCGTCGGCCCGTGGAGGCCAGGGACTATAATGTACAGCAGTCCCCCTGTGGCTCTCTTTGACGATCTTAGTGGGCTGAGTTACCTCCGAGCGTCTTCCCGATCGCGGCCCACTGTAATCATCATAGAGGCAGGGGGCTAGATGCCATTCCCTCTTCCGGCACTCTGGGCCAAGCGGCCCAGACGGGGGGGACATCTAGATTGCCGCCTCCACATGCTGCTGGTATGTGTTGGGGGGTATTGCTGCATTCTTCTGGTATTCCACTATGTGTCGGCTTGTGGAAGCCAGGGTAGACACTAGCTGGTCTCTGTGGCTCTCCGTGGTGACCGTGGGCTGAAACATCTCCGGATGGCCATCCAGTGGTCCCTCTGGTCACCATGGAGGCAGAGACACTTGGCGTTATCTCCTTCGAACTCCACGAAGCGTCGGCCCGTGGAGGCTGGGGACTATAATGTACAGCAGTCGCCCTGTGGCTCTCTTTGGCGGTCTTAGTGGGCTGAGTTACCTCCGAGCGTCTTCCCGATCGCGGCCCACTCTGATCGTCATAGAGGCAGGGGGCTAGATGCCGTTCCCCCTTCTGGCTCTCTGGGCCAAGCGGCCCAGAGCGGGGGAACACCTAGATTGCCTCCCCCTGCTAACGCGCTTTCCACATTGGTGGAAGGCAGGGGGCCCCCCGAACAGAGCACACCGCCAAAATTCATATGCTATGTATTTAAAGTGGCATGCTAATAATGGGTCAATTTTGACAAAAGTGATCTCGACTGAAGTGGAGTCTATTTTGTGACTGCCAATTTGGAACGTTAAACCTTGTAAAACTGTTGGAAAACAAGATTCAATATGTCACATCTTGTGGAAAAATCAGAGAGACATTCTTAAACTAGCGCCTGGTTGCGGATTTTGTAAGTGAAACCAGCTTTAGGAGCCTGGAGGTTGAACAGCCAACCGTACCCACCCACCTAGGCCCTCAGCCCCTCCCTGCCTCTCCAGACTCCAGACTGCTGGCATGAAGACAGCAGAGCCCGGGGATGTGACCATTAGATGATCCCTAAATGTCAGGTGACAAAGTCTGAACCTCTGGGGTGCTGGAGAGAGGATGGTCCTTTACAGAATGATCTCACAGTGATGTGACACATGTATCATCACAGTGTCAGTTGGTTCATATATAATTCAGCAGTGAGTGCGCACACGTGTGTGTGTGTGTGTGTGTTTGTGTGTGTGTGTGTGTGTGTGAGAGAGAGAGAGAGAGAGAGAGGGGAGGGGAGCAGAAGAGGTCTTGCACATGTTCCAAGGGTTTATGGAGGACATATTTCAATAGAATCGCAAGTACACTGCTATCTTTCTTTCTTTCTCTCTCCCTTCCTCTCTCTCTCTCTGGCCCTGTCATTTTGAATATAAGATTACAGTTGTGTAGTGAAAGACAGGACATCACTGTCACAGCTCCCAGACTGCTGTTTCCTGTGTGCGATGGATGGTTGGGTTGCATGACTGAACATGGGAGGACCGCTATCGAGGGGGGTGCTGGCGTGATTGTCAATCAGACTTGATCTGTAAAGTCGACCGACTCACTTTACAGCGGCGAATCCCAGGCGTGTTCTCCCGAGGAGCTGGGTCTCTCCACCGAGGAACTGCAGCTGCTGCAATGTTAGCTCGCTTCCAGACACGTTTTTAATCTGCCCAGCCTTGGGATCTCTGAGGAAATGTCACAACAATGACTCGGCAGTGTGCAGGATTGAGAAGAGACGCCAGAAAACCGTGGACTTAAATCAATTGCTAAGGACTTGAGCAGTCCTCATGCTGGCGACATCTCTAGCCTCTTCAGATTCTCTGATTTCAGAAATAACAGTCCTAAGCGATGGGTATTGATAGACAGCCCGTGTGCTCCGCTAGACAGGCTTCCCCCCCCCCCCCCCCCACACACACACACACACAAACACACACACAAACACACACACGGAAAAACCACATTAAATGTTCGATTCTCAGATGAAGCATATCACTCTCGCTGACAGTTTGCGCAGTTCGAATGTTGCGGAGGATATAAAAAGCAAAGGGTAGAGAGAGAGTATGAATAAAACATTGACATTTAGAAGAATAGATGGATAGGCTGGATATCTTTTATGTAAATATGCATAACAAATATCGTCTCGGGGTATACATAGATCCGATCTTCTTAAGAGTGGAGTGCGAGAGGATGTGCTCCGAGAACGGAAATCTCATTAGTTTGATATCAAGTAAAAGCATTAATCTAGAGGGTAGGGCTCTGACAGGGCTGGGAAGCTATGTGGGAGCTGGGGACGACACCAGAGCCATGATGAGGAGAAGGAAAAAAGCTGAGGAAGAAGGAGGAGGAGGACGAAGAGGAGAGGAAAGAGGTTGAGCAGGAGAGGGAGGAGGAGGGAGAGTAGGAGGAGGAAGAGAAGGAGGAAGAGGAGAGGGTGGAGGAGGAGGAAGTGGAGGAGAAGGAGGGAGAGGAGAAGAAAGAGGAGGAGGGAGATGAGGCGGAGCTGTAGGAGGAAGAGTAGGAAGAGGATGAGGAAGGGAGAAGAGGGATATGAGGAGGACGTGAATAAGAGGGAGGAGGAAGACGAGGAGGGGAATTCCGTCTTTCCACTCAATAAAAATGTTAAATTGAAGGTTTGTTTGGGATTCTCTCCAAGGAACACAGTTCAGTGTTTTAATCCACAATAACATTGCTACTTTAATGCAGTGGGAATTGATTTACATCATAACCAGTGACCTCTGTTTTACCTCTATTGATCTGCGTTTTGCTAGTCTCGTTGTAGATGTGTTATCCACAGAAATCAATACAATGGAATGATGAATGATTATGTCGAATCAAACAAACCATATCATAATATCATAATACATTTGTTGATTTTGATATCTCCTAAAAATAGAGTTGCAGAAATACCAATTGCACCACCATCATCATCATCATCATCCTCTTCCTCCTCCTCCTCATCATTCTCCTCCTCCTCATCATCCTCCTCCGCCTAATCATCATCCTCCTCATCATTATCATCATCCTCCTTCTCCTCATCATTATCATCATTATCACCACCCTTATCATCATGATAATCCTCCTCCTCCACCTCCTCATCCTCATCATCCCTCTCCGCCTCCTCCTCATCATCATCATCATCAACAACATCATCATCACCATCATCCTTAATGCTAAAAACGTCATGGGGTTACACAGTATGTCCTAGTGATGGATCCGTGGATAGCAGCACGGTGCGGCTGACTGTTGATCAAGGTGAGGCATGGGAGGAGGGCCTGTCTGTCAGGGACCCACCGGCATCCCCAGGCAATCTCCGCAGTCAGGAGGAGGAATGAACGTACCGCCCTGGAATCCATCATGTGATGTGAATGGAGCCTTGATAGAGAAGAGCCTCGCTCCCCCGGGTAGCCACGGCAACATGACTGATTTGGGATTTGTCCGCCCCTGGCACAATTTTCAGCAGGAATAATAATTAAGGAACGCCTCTTGAATCCTCTGAGCCCTGATGACTAGCTTTTAGCCCCCTGGAAAAAAAATGAGAAATGAGCTCTGATAATGCCTGTGTGGAATAAAGAGGAAATTGAAATGAATGGGAATTACTGAGCGGGGACATTTTCAAAGTTGTTGCCATGATGATCATACTCATTACACTGTGTTTAGTCTGATTCATTGGTTACATTCATCAAAGCAATGAGTCTCTGAACCATCACTGTCTATTCCTTCTGTCAGAAAGACTGGAACGAGCTCCAAGAAACCTTCAAATTGGATATTTTAGTGCCAGTTTTTAAAATATGGAATAAAAATATCTTAAATGAAACCGAGGTCATGGTCCACATATGTTTTTACATTTTTAGCTCAGCAGTTTACTTTTATCAGTTTTAATGTGTGAATTGAAAATGAGACCTTGGTCTCAATGGGCTCCCTAAAATAAAAATTAAATAAATAAATAAGAGACTAGATCAGGGGTCTCAAACTCGCGGCCCGCGGGCCAAATGCGGCCCGCCGGACGCTAGTTTGAGGCCCCCGCCTTGATATGAAAGTTTAATGTTAGTGCGGCCCGCGCGAGTTTGACATGGATGCTGTATGGTATCATGTACCCAGAAATGACAGCTTAAAGCTGTGTGCACACCGGACACAATTGACACGATTTTGTCCCGCCCATACGCGAGCGAGCCCGCCTGTTTTGCTTTTTCTCTCATCATCCATGACTGAGATCACCACCATCACTGCGCTGTACTGCTCTGAAAGTCCGAAGCTCCGCTGTCATTTCTGGGTACATGATACCCTCTGGAGGCGTCACATTCTCCCTAGTTCTCCCTATAAACGTGCATTTTTTTCACACTGACAGGCTCAGATAGTTACAATAAGTGTCCGACAACATACTAGAAAGGAGAAATGAACGTATGTCTACCTTTAGCTTGAGATCGCTGTTTGTTGTTGTTCTGCTGCTGTGTGGACTAAAGGGGTGTTCACAGCAAAAGCGACAAAAATAATCGCAAAATACTCAAAAATACTCCCATGGTCAGTAAACGGCCGCCGGTAAACTGTGGGTTTTTCCCCCAGTTCTCTCCTTCAGTGCTGCTGCTCTGAGCCGGCTGCCTGCCAGCTAGCAGTGGTTCAGTCCTCCGGTCCAGTCCCGCGAAAAAAATAAACAACCTCCGGTCTGCATTGACTTTGTATGTAATCTCGTCGGTTTTCCCCCGGTTCTCTCCCTCCGAAACTCCCGGTCAGGTAAACCGCCAGCGAACTCCGGTCCAGTCCCATTCCCCCGGTCAGGGGAAGTTCACAGGGGATTCACCGGCTCTCTCCTCCCGGTCAGTAAACAGGGGATTCACCGGCTCTCTCCCTCCAGAGCCGGCTGCGAAACATAAACTCTCCTGGTCGTTAAACGGTTGTCGGTAAACTCTGTCTTCCATAAACTGCAGCGGGCACAGCAGCCTGCAGGACACCGCACAGGACCTGTGTGCAGTAACGTTATGAGACTCTCCACACTGATTGGCTCTCGCAACAAACAGCGATCTCAAGCTAAAGGTAGACATACGTTCATTTCTCCTTTCTAGTATGTTGTCGGACACTTATTGTAACTATCTGAGCCTGTCAGTGTGAAAAAAATGCACGTTTATAGGGAGAACTTATAATATAAATATTAAACGGCCACCACAAACACTTTGTGTTTCCATGGTTTCTGACGTTCAACCAATCACTAACTGTGCCGTGCTCGACGTCATATGCAGGCGCAGGACCCTGAGCCAATCTGGTACCAGCGGAAATTACGTTCTTTGTACGTCAGCTAAACACTAAAACTTAAACTTCAACACAACAGCGATACCTAGTGGAATTATATATTACACAGCCCCAAACATGTCTTTCTCAAAGCCTGCAGTGAAGAGAAAGGTTGGTGATGAGCACAGACAATTTCAGGAAAAGTGGGAAATTCAGTATTTCTTTGTGGAGCACAGGGGCACTCCGACGTGTCTTATTTGCACAGAGAAAGTTGCGGTGCATAAGGAATACAATTTGAAACGTCATTACACAACTAGACATGCTGAGGACTATGCAAAATACCAGGGAGATGAGAGAGCCAACCGAGTTGCCAATCTTAAAACATGTCTACTGAAGCAACAAGATTTTTTTAAGAAAGTAACCAAAGAGAATAACGCAGCAGTCGAAGCTAGCTATGTGGTTAGTGAGATGATTGCTAAAGCAGGAAAGCCATTTACAGAAGGTGAATTTGTCAAAAAGTGCCTGTTACAGGCTGCAAGTATTGTCTGTCCAGAAAAGAAAGGTCAGTTCAGCAACATCAGCCTTTCTGCCAACACCGTGGCAGAGCGCATTTGTGACATGTCAAGTGACATTTATGATCAACTGTGTGAGAAAGCAAAATGTTTCAGTGTATACTCAGTCGCTCTTGATGAGACCACAGACATCACTGACACTGCCCAGCTCGCAATATATGTCCGTGGTGTTGATGACAATTTTGAAGTGACAGAGGAGTTGCTCACAGTAATGCCAATGCATGGCCAGACCACCGCTCAGGAGATATTTCACCAGCTGTGTGATGCCATTGAGAATGCCGGTTTTTCATGGAAGAGATTTGTTGGGATAACAACTGATGGAGCGCCATCAATGACAGGGAGGAAAAATGGACTGGTGGCACTTGTTCAAAAAAAACTGGAAGAGGAGGGTGTGGAGGAAGCCATAGCTCTGCACTGCATTATCCATCAGCAGGCCCTTTGCAGCAAATGCCTGAAATTTGACAACGTGATGTCTGTTGTTGTGCAATGCATCAACCACATCAGATCCAGGGGCTTAAAACACAGAAGGTTCCGTGCTTTTTTAGAAGAAATGGAGTCAGAATATGGGGACGTGCTTTACTTCACCGAGGTACGTTGGCTCAGCAGGGGAAACATGTTGAAGAGATTTTTTGAGTTGAGAGCAGAAGTGAAAGTCTTCATGGAGAAGAATGGGGTGGCTGTTCCTGTGTTAAGTGATCCTATATGGCTCATGGACTTAGCTTTTCTTGTTGATGTCACGCATGAGCTTAATGTACTGAACAAGAGGTTACAAGGCCAGGGGCAACTTGTCAGTGCTGCCTATGACAATGTGAGAGCATTCTCCACAAAACTTATGCTATGGAAAGTTCAGCTATCTCAGACAAACCTTTGCCATTTCCCAGCATGCAAGGCACTTGTGGATGCAGGCACACCATTCAGTGGTGAGAAGTATGCTGATGCCATTTTGAAGCTACAGGAGGAATTTGACCACAGATTTGCAGACTTCAAGACGCACAGAGCCACATTTCAAATTTTTGCGGACCCCTTCTCCTTTGATGTGCAAGATGCCCCTCCTGTGCTTCAAATGGAGCTCATTGACCTGCAGTGCAACTCTGAACTCAAAGCCAAGTTCAGGGAGGTGAGTGGAAGAGCAGACAAGCTTGGGCAATTTTTGAGAGAATTGACTCCCAGCTTCCCTGAGCTTTCCAGAATGTTCAAGCGGACCATGTGCCTTTTTGGGAGCACGTACTTGTGTGAAAAGCTCTTCTCCACCTTGAACTTCAATAAGTCCAAGTACAGGACCAGACTTACTGATGAGCATCTTCAAAGTCTACTGAGGGTCTCAATTGCTTCCTCCCTCAAGCCAAATGTGGCTCGGCTATGCAAGAGGAAGCGCTGCCAGACCTCTAGCCAAAAGTAGGCAAGAGAAGCCATGTTCAGAACAGTTCATGTTGAAAGTTTCATTAATGTTCATGTTAAAGGTTAAATAACTGTTAATACTGTTAATTTGAATCTGAAAAAAAATAATTTCTCTACCCACCAACTATATGTGGTTTCTTAAGTTTTTCTTATTTGCTGTTTTATTATTATTTTATTTATTTATTACTGATTGATTGATTTATTTTCTTTATTCTTTATTTGTTTATTTATTTTTTCATCTTATTTTGTGTAGAAAATTAAAAATTAAGATATTTGAGAACAGTGGAATGTTTTATCAGAGCTTTTCTTGTGGAAAACCGGAACCAAAGCACTGAAAAAGTGTAGGGTATAGCAGAAGCAAAAGCATTGAAGACAGTTTTTTTTTTTCTTTTTTTTTCTGTTTTTAATAAATGCGTTTTTTTTGTTGAAAACCTGATGCGGCCCAGCCTCACCCAGACCCTAGCTCCAGTGGCCCCCAGGTAAATTGAGTTTGAGACCCCTGGACTAGATGGTATTAATAGTGGGAACTTGTGTTCCCAACTATCTTCGTATCTCCACCAGAACAACCTCCTGGAACCCCACCAGTCCAGGTTTAAGGCTGTCCACTCAACAGAGACCGCCCTCCTTGCAGTGACAGTCACTCCATGCCGCAAGAGAAAATTCTCTCTCTCTTCCATCCTGATACTCTTAGACCTGTCAGCAGCATTTGACTACAGTAGACGGTAGACCACCAGATCCTCCTCTCCACCCAGGAGGAAAAAGGCGTCACTGGCTTTGCACGGTCCCTGTTTGCATCCTACCTGACAGGCCGCTCCTATCAGTTGACATGGAGAGGGTCAATGTTGGAACGACGTAGTCTGACTACACAAGGCTCTGTCCTGGGTTCTCTCCTTTTTTCCCCTCTACACTACATCTCTATGTTCTCTCATTCGCTCGCATGGCTTCTCCTATCACTGCTGATCATGGTCAGCATGATCATGGAGATTGTCCGAAACCGCAGCTTTACCCTCACCACCGGTAGCGGACAGCGAAGCAGGTTCTGACGCCTTAAGAATGGTTCATGGTTCAGATCAAAACGTTGACAAAACTAGCACTTTTGAGAAAGTCTGACAATTGCTCTACCACCATTTTGGTCATATAATGGATGTGGGTGAGCACCGTGAAAAATCATTCAAAAAACATGTTAAACTCTCAATTTCAAAGACAAGAAACTCACCGAGGTGTTAGTTGGCGTTCTGACATATAATTCACCATACAGTAAGATTCTAGTTCATCTGGAAAGGCTTTTTTAAATATTTAGCATAGAACTATTTAGTCGCAGCACATACGTGTGTAAGTTCGGCTTGAACTGATTCCGATCTCGTGCAATGCCTTGAAGTAGTTCCGCTTCCTGAATCCCCTCTGCGGATTGATCTACACATCTACAATGGTCGCTTCAATACAAGTCAATGGATTTCATAAAATGATCAATAAAACCCTACAGGATTACCCCCTCAGTGAGCTTATTGTCTTTGAAATCAAGAGTTTAACATGTTTTTGAAAGATTTTTCACGGTGCCCACCCACATCCATTGTATGACCTAAACGGTGGTAGGGCTAATTATCAGACTTTCTCAAAAGTGCTAGTTTTGTCAACTTTTGTATATGATCATAATTAACCTTAAAACAGGGCTAAACATGCATTTTCCCTTTACTACTCCTTTAACAACAAGGAAGCCAAATGCAAGCTATGAATACACATTGATGGAACACTCCTGCCATGCTGTGCCGAACCAACCTATCTTGGCGTGACATTGGACAGGTCGCTCACGTTCAGCCGACACCTTGAGTCACTGCGCAAGAAGTTAACCGCTCATGTGGCATTGATAAAGGGGACTGGCCAGACCAGGCTGAGGCGCTGGCACAAAAACATTGCGTACGGCAGCCCTAGCCCTGATCTACTCGACCAGTGAATATTGTGCATCGGTGTGGTGCCACAGCGCTCACATCCACCTCATCAATCCGCCTATGAATGAAGCCTTTCACATCGTGACAGGATGCCTGCATCCCACTCCTATGGACAACCTTCCCATCCTTGCAGGCATCCCGTCCGCTGGCCTCCAACACACAGGAACCACAGCACGTCTCGCCTGCCGGGCCGTGGGCAAATACTCAATTAGCATAACACCTCCGATCATTTGCAAAATGAAACACTCTTGTAAAAACTATGCACTAATTTATAAAAAAACATATTTTGTTACCATATGTGACCGCCGCTGGTAATTTGGTCCTCAACTAGGCATTTTCATTTTTCAGTTTATTACAGATTATGAAAGTGCACATTGTAAGCTTTCAAATGAGGTCTCATACATTGAAATCTGAACATAATTGAAGAAGATATGCTTATTTGAATGCTAGTACTGCCAAATCAACTTAGCTGAGAAATCTCCCTCCAAAGTTCTCCAACATTTTCACACCTCTGACTGCCAGGTAATGGGCGTGAACAATAGCCTGGTAACCGCACCCCCAACTCAACTTGGGGTATTAACTGAGAGTGGCAGCCGAGTGGGGTGCTCTCTCACTGATGACCCCACACTCTTTGAGTCAGTATTAATCTTGTGTTGTGAATGCAGTTAAGAACAATATAAGATGAAGTTCAAATTTAACGTTCTTTATTGTCACATACATGATATAAAGTACAAGCATAAGTAGTTAAGTGTACAAAAAAAGGCAACAGTCTAAGTGTTAAAGTGTACAGTCAGTTGTCTGTTTTATAGACAAGGTGCATAGTGTTCATTGTGATCAAGTGTACAACAAAGTAATAACAGTCCCCAGCTCAATACTCAAGGTAATAACAACAGTACTCAGCTCAGTATTCAATATTCTAACAATGCAGTCTGTGCAAGTGTGGGCAAGTCTGTGCAAGAGAACAAGCAACGCTTCAGTATACAAACAGGAAAAGGCTGTGGCCTTTCTCCTGCAGTGCTGTCCGTCCTGATGATCTGCAGTGAATCTACAAGCGGACAGTCTTGTTCTGAGCTGCTGTGGAGTTTGGTGGGGGACATGTGACGTCTCGTCCCTCATCAGAACAGAACTCTCTGATCTTGTCAAAGAGATACGTCTGTCTGGCCATGTCCAGTCCGGGTGGGGCTTGCACAAGAAGACCTTCTCTGGGGGGCAGGACATCAGGCTTGCGCAGCAGCTGAAACTCGACTGCCGGTGCATCACGGTGTTCTCTGGCCACAACCATGCCAGGTCTCTCAGCATCAAAACTGCAATAGAATAGAAGGAAGAAAGTACATTCAACTATTGCCCACAGTACTGGCACTCCATATAGATAAAATAGTACCAGAATGTGTTGATTAAATAGACTAGCTGGCTAGTTTAGGAACAAAGGGCTAACTAGCATGTTAGCTTACGTTAGCTAGCTAGCCTTTGTTAGTTAGTGCTAGTGCTTTGTTATGCAAGCTAGACTTAGTCACTTGTTTAGAAAGGAGCTTCTGCTAAACGACTAACGTTAATGTAATGTAAACAGCACAGATAGTATAAAGATCAGCTTACCCCAAAGCAAAGCAGAATGCTTGGCGGTGGTGTGAATCTGGTACGTCGTTCGACGCAACTCTGCGCTCGGTAGCAACTTGCTTTGTTACAGTCATCTCTGTATCACAGGTCATCAAGAATAAAACTCCGTGTACGAACGAGTCCTGCTCTGCTGGAGTTTTAGCTGCTCTTCAAACTCTTTCCATGTCCTGGATGCCATCCCCGTCTTCTCTTTAGCAAAAGCTGTAGCATCCATGGTTAACTTGGTTCTGAATGTAAACAGAGCCGGCGTGTTGGGCAAGGGTGGGGGGCGGAGAACCCGGAAGCAATAGCCAATGAAACCAAATCATGCTAATCGATCTGCCCGCCCCCAAACCCGGCTCGAAATCAGCTAAAAACGAGCTTAGTTTGCAGACTAATTAAACGTATTTCGTGAACCTAAAACTGTTGTCTGTTATAGTAAGTGGGTTCTTCACAACTTCAACTTTGGTAATACAAAATAAAACAAAAAACAAAAAAAAACATTTTTTTATGTATTTTGCCCTCTAGCGCATTTCGGGGTTTGCCGAGTTGCGGACCAAATCACCAGCCGCTGTCACAGTTGAGAACAAGATTAATACTGACTCAAAGAGTGTGGGGTCATCAGTGAGAGAGCACCCCACTTGGCTGCCACTCTCAGTTAATACCCCAAGTTGACAGCCACTCTGACAGATAATGACAGATTGTCCAGTGGGGGAGTGGCTGGGGGAGGGGTTACCAGGCTATTGTTCACGCCCATTACCTGGCAGTCAGAGGTGTGAAAATGTTGGAGAACTTTGGAGGGAGATTTCTCAGCTAAGTTGATTTGGCAGTACTAGCATTCAAATAAGCATATCTTCTTCAAATATGTTCAGATTTCAATGTATGAGACCTCATTTGAAAGCTTACAATCTGCACTTTCATAATCTGTAAAAAACTGAAAATGCCTAGTTGAGGACCAAATTACCAGCGGCGGTCACAAATGATCAATCAAACCCTACAGGATTCATACTTTGCGGCAAATTTGATGTCAGAACACCAACGGACACCAATTACACCCTCGGTGAGCTTCTTGTCTTTGAAATCGAGAGTTTAACATGTTTTTGAATGATTTTTCAAGGTGCCCATCCACATCCATTGTATGACCAAAACGTTGGTAGAGCAATTATCAACTTTTTCGAAAATGCTAGCTTTGTCAACGTTTTGATCTGAACCATTGTATATGATCATAAGTAACCTTAAAACAGGGCTAAACATGCATTTTCCCTTTACTACTCCTTTAACTGGCATTCCAAACAAGCGTTATTTTGACACTCTATGCCCTTAACAGTGCTCACTATGAAGGGAAGACACTCCGTAGGGTGTAGGGCTTAGGGATGAGCCCTTCGGTTTGAAATACAGCCCAAATATAGACCCCGCCGAGCGGAAATAATCTCTCGTCAAAATGTGATCTAATATCAGACAGCGCCCCTATCGAGTGGTAAGGTACTGGAAGACCTAATGCTAAAAATACCCTATTTTCATTGATTTACTACAGAGGCTGTACTGGGTGTTTGTGTGTTCTGATAATGTTCCATAAGTTTAGATTGTCCCTTGTAATTTCCAATATTTTATCTCAATAGACAACGCACAATATACTAAAAAGTACTCAATATATGTCTCAAATACGCTAGCATACATGAAGCCTAAGTTAAACTGTCGCATGATATAGGCTATACATATAACGTATATATGGTAAGTAATGTTAGCTAATAAATCTAACAACCATGATCATTGGCGTTGTCGTCACAAACCGCTGGAATTAAATATTATTATCAAGTATAATATTATATATTCTAAGTTTGGCACTCGTAGCTCGAAAGACTTCTGGTGACGTCAGTCAAATGCGGCTAGGCTACTTGTCAAGTCTGTTAGCATAGAACTGGTAGTTGAGGAGGACGATGATGAGGAAGATGGTGATGAGTAGGCTAGGACATCATAGCGTATAGCCTACATTATTATATGCTTTGCCTACTATGTTCAGTTCAATTATTTGTTAGGTAGGCTATCGTTAATGCAAGTATAACTGGTAGCCTACAGCATCAGCAATGTGCCGTTGTTGCTTAAGACGCTATAACATAACTAGCCTAATGCTTTACGAGATTTGTCTTTCATATTTACTTTTTTTCAGATGCTTTGTTAACATCTTTTTCAGACTAAATAAAATAATATTTTTCGGCTTTCATCCTTTCTAGGCCGGTATTTGGTAGGCTAGGCCTCTCTCTCCTGCATGAGGTTGGTCTAGCTTACTGTAGATGCGCTGTCGAAGCCAGACCAAATTAATGATTCATAATTGGTGTTTTTTGATAGCCTAATTTTTACACAGGTAATATGGCTTAGCGCTATTTATTGATTGTATATCGTAGTGTCGTTACTCTGACTGCAACGTTGAAAATTGTCCGGTGCGCATTCCCTGCTTTCAAAATAATCTGGAATCCAAGCTCTAATTGTAATCTCTATCTGCGCTGCTGTGATAATAATATAGTATAGCCTATTATTAATAGGCTACTGTTCACATTATTATTTATTTATTTAAGCAGCCTACGTTATTGTAAATGCACACCAGCCATTTAACGCAAATGGAGAGGGAAGTGTATTTGTTGGTTACAGGGCCGCTGTGCACACAAAGTTGGATGAATGGAAAATAGCTTCAGATGAAGCTGAAGATTGTGCAACATGCAACCACTTGACTGTTAATTGTGCATGTACCCTATTGCAGTGAAATCAAACAAGCTTGACATTTATTTGGAAACAGCAAGCAAGCATAACCTGTTTGATGGTGTTTTTGATAACTGTTCAGTTGATATATCATTGCCGCTATTATATGGCTCGACTTGCTACTGTATAGGTCTACCACCACTCGCCCGCAACGTACCTGGACTGTTGCAACTGAACTGTTGAACGGGACGCTGTTGCAACACCCCTCCCCCGTTACCTGTTCATATTCAAATTACCTGGATGGATGTGTTTCATAGCCAGTAGGGGGGTCGGTGTAACATTTATCAGTTTAATTTTATCAATGACGTGACTAAACAGAATAATACGTATTTGGTTGCAATATTTCAATTTTGCATTTTCTATACCTGATGTTAAATAAAATTAGTTTTTCCAATTGTCAATTTTTTGCATACGCTCCTTTGAAAATAGAAAATGTAAATATTGACGCAGGTCAGAAAACTGGAGTATTTCCTGTTTTTCACTTCATCTGGAGGGGAGGGGAGGGGAACTCATCTGCACGTCATCAAATGTGACAGTGGAATCAACCAATCACACCGCCGGCTTGTTTCTGGCACTATTTTCAGTATATTTCTGTCTGCGTAATGTTACGATAAGCTAACATAATTAAAATAGAATACATGTTCGCCCAGTACATCAATATAGTATTTGAAATACCCCTGAGTGAACAGGGAGGTAATACAATACTACTAGTGTTGGGGAAGTGTATCTAGAAGAGATCTGCTAACTGAAATACTCCTGAGAGAACAGGGAGGTAAAAATAATAATTCTAGTGTTGGGGAAGTGTATCTAGAAGAGATCTGCTATCTGAAATACCTCTGAGTGAACAGGGAGGTAATTCAAGTTGCTAAGGGAAGGAAAGCAACCATGCGCCGCCAAGAGAGTGATAAAATTGCTAGGACAGCAATTCGGAAGTGTAGATAAGTGCATGTAAATTATGGTAAGAGTAGATGGCTAGTTAAAGCAATACATCGCGATATTTGGACCTTTACAAACATGTCTGGTGCTAATTCTCCAATTAGATTTACTAAAAGTAAGCTGAATCGTCCAAACAGTCTACTCAGAAAGATAATACATTGACATTATTACCTTTTAAAACTTGCGCCCCTGGGACGCAGCATTCAGTCGAAGTGCGCATGCGCAACGTTGTGCTTAAACAACACAGTAGTAGCCAAATATCATGCGTTTTTTAGCTCAACTCGTGGCGGAGGTGAGAAAACCGTAGCAAAACATCACGGAGGAAGCCAGAAAAACAAAAAGACACTGCACTTACTCGCAGAGCCTGTGGGGGCGCAGTTCTGAGAAAACCGGAGAAAACGCTATGTATTGCTTTAAAATGTTTTGTTAATAAAATTATGTGTTTATAATTTACCGTGAAGATTACAAAAGATGAGTGGGCTTAACTACCAAGCTAAACTTGTTGTAACTACAAATTAGGGATGGGCATTTTCAGTTATTGTAATACTCGAGTACTCTATATTCATAATGAACGAGTACTCGAGTACTCGCTGTTCTGTAGCCTACCGTAAAAATAAATCCGGGAGGTCCGTGGCCATCGATTTAGGCCTACAGTAGGCTATGGGCCCGATTAAGTAAACGTGCCCGACTGTTTAGAAATTATCCCGACGTATTTCGTTATAGCGAATTTGCATATGAATAAACAACCAACAATTTAAGCCATTCAATCCAATTGCATTTATTAAAGAACAAACGTCACAGCGGACATACTGTGTTCTTTAACTTATCTTTTCCGTTCGTTTGGCATCGCATCGTCGTGAGCTAGCCGGGCTAGCAAATGATGTGATTCGGGGTTGTTGTCCAGTCGTCTAATTCATTGTTTCGTTGTGCTTTAACCACATGTGGTTGAGCATTGAGCTGGTTTGCTTATGATAATCAAGTTTCACATTGCAGATTTTGCACTGCACACTGTTTTCCCCTTCTTTCTCAAAGTATTTCCAGACTGTACTTTTACGAGCAGCAGACATGTTGCGACTGATGTGAGTAGCCTCACGCAGGTAGCCAAAAACACAGTGCGCAGGTGCATGAATAACGAAGCTTTTTTTTCATAGTGAAACAATTACTCGCCATGGTTACTCGAGTACTGACGTCAACAACGAGTACTCGTGCCCATCCCTACTACAAATAGTGCCATAATAAGGTGGAACTAACAGAGTCTGTAGAGACTGTAGAAAATATAAGGTACTGGTTTGGTGGGAGAGAACAGTGCATTCCTCCACAGCCCCGGCCTCCATAATAAAGATAACAGAGATGCAACGGGCAGGTGGGCGCTGCTGGCTCCGCACCAGGGCAGTATCAGGGAGATTGCTGCCAAGTTCATAAAACTTGGCAGCACATGAGCCACTGAATAAGGAGAACACCAGAGAAATGATACAAGGGTGAGACTGACTGAAATAGAAACCCTAAGACTCTGGTATGATAAGAATAACGTGAGAGTTGTCAGGGCAAGCGGCCAAACCTATTTAACAAAAATCCACTTAAGACTTTCCATATAAAGAGAGGTAGAGAAAACGCAGTGTGAAGGAAAAGCTTTGGCTGATACATGGTAGCCAGAGTAGCTCCGTGTGTAACATACAGAAAATCAGGAGGCAAATTTAGAAGGAGCCGTAACAGACATCATAAACGGGAGTGTGTGAACTCAAACTACACGACTAGAGAGAGCAGACACTTTGTCTGTATCACTCTACTAGGATGGGTCCTGATCACATTGTTTCAATGAAGTAAAAACTAGCAGAAGGTCCGACCGACTCAAACAAAAATCAGGAGCAAGTGCACATTCCTTCTACGACGAAGGTGGTTTTCTCTCTTTCTCTCATTTACTCCCTCTCCCCACCAACCACTTGCAGCATTCTCCTAAGGCTCCAAACCCCTGTGGACGGCACTCACTCTCACTCCAAGTAGCCGACCTGTGGCCGGACGGAATTGGGCCCAACTCCTTTGTACTGTAGCCGGCTGTATGAACCTGTTGTGCAGGTCGAAGGAGGCTGGTACGCGAATACCAGTGGGCACTTTCTGTCCGGGCAGGGTGCGGGCTCCGGAGGGGAGAATGAAAGACACGGTGGGGGAGCATAAAGAGTTGCGGGGAGGTCTCTCTCCATCTCTTTCTCTCTCTCTCCATCTCTCTTTCTCTCTCTCCATCTCTTTCTCTCTATCCATATCTCTCTCTCTATAAATAGACATATATCTCTCTCACTCTCTTCCACCTTATCTTAAGGTGCTACCTTGGTGGCTGCGCCCAACTGCACTCCTCTAGTAAAACGGTTAAAACAGGTGAGGCGTGGCCTGAGTGAAGTGCCACTGTAGTGGCTGCTCTCGGACTATACAGTACTTCATCTCTAAAAAGACGATAGGCGGTGTGGTGTTGCGTGAGTGAAGTGTCACTTTAGTGAAAGCAGTCCTGCGTCCAGTCCGAAAAAACGGTGGCCGTCCCAACCCTCAAAATTCCAATATAAAGTAGATGGATGAAAGGCGTGATAACGACGACTAAACACTCACAATAGAGCATTATAGTAAAGAGGGAGATCCAGAAACTCAGGGCATACGAACCCATTTCTGGCTGGAATGAACATACAAAGATGCTGAGGGAGTACACAGTGGCAGGATACACAATTGATAAACTTAAAACTCTGGCAAATTACCAAGTTTGTCAATCTAACCCAAGTGGAGAATCTTCCCAGCCGTAAACTGGAAACATTTACTGCGAACACAATGGACTGCATCAACACTAGCACCAGTGTTAGAGCAATTGTGTAGAAACCCAAAATCAGCAGCTACCATTCCAATGAGTTCACTTCTGGGGATACCTTAAGGGCATGCAATAGCGGGTCGGGATAGATCAGCCATAGATCCATGGCTTTGTGTCACTGTCAGCCCCAGGCAAGTGAAGCGGGAGAAGGGCAGGTAGGCTTACATAACCCGACACCCTGAAAGCAACGGGACAGAGAGGTGAGAATATAATCTCCATCGAGAACCAGAAAGCAAGCTTGAGGTTACAGCAGAGAAGATAATAGTACTAATAAGAACACAGGAGACAGATGAGATCCCAGAGGTTCCCAGGTCCTTGGCCAGCAGCACAAAACAGGGCTACATGGGGGCCAGCCAAGGGGAAAATGGATGGAAGGTAGAGGTCAGTTAGGTGACAACCCCAATGGAGGTGGTTATAAAACGCCACCCAGATCACAAAAAACAAATTCAGAAATACATGAAGTGAAATCCACAATGGCCAAAAATGGGCACCTTTACGGCGGAAGGTTGCGGAGAGTTGGAGGCTAACATAAAACACCAATGTCTGACTGCACTGATGTCTATGAGATCAAGCGCAAACAGAATCACGCATCTAACCCTTCATGAAATGCTAACGGGTCGACCTATGCCTGTGCCATACCTGCAAGGTCCCATTGAGGGACCTCCACTTGAGAAATTGGAAAGGGAGCTGAAAAGCTACCTACTGCATCTAACGCAAATCCATAAACCTGTGTTTCAACACAGTTCTACTGATCATTGTCTGACCACAAAACAGTTCTACTGATATTGTGAGACCATCTCACTGGAAGGTTGGAATGTGGGTTCTTGATAACAGACCTAACACATCCTGTCTCCCCTATCCCCCTGTGACAGGCCAGGCCACATTCCAAGCCAGACACACACACTGAGACAAAGGAGGGAACCTCTTTGCCTTGTTTCTTTAATAAAGTGAAATTGCTCCATCTCCACCACATGAATAAGCCCGGTGAACAAAGTTATTGTGTGATGCACTGTATTTGTAATGCAACTGTACTGTGTGTTATAAATAACTGATTATATGCTGCTAAGTCTACCATAGTCAAGTTTGGTATCCATCTTTGGCTAAAAGATGTTGATTATGCATGTTGTGGAAATGTCATATCATGTTGAAACCATAACCGGGATATTTGATGATTCCAGAGTGAGTACAGAATCCTAGCCCCCGTTTTACGATGGGAGCGGGGCCCACTGGGTGATCCAAGTCACCAATCGGGTGCCTGTCTCTGCCAACAGGACAAACCTCACCTCTCTGTTCCTTAAAAGGGATCAGACAGGAAGCTCTCGTTCTCTCGTGTGCTCTCTCAACTCCCCAGCAACTTCAAGTGTGTGCCTGGTTGATAAAATCAGCCTGTATCTGTGGAATGCTGAACCGCTATCTAAGAACTCTGTAGTCGACACAGGGCTTAGGAATTTCCACCAACTCCTCAAAGATCCACCTCTGGCGAGAGCAGAGGTTTTGAATCAGATATTTTCAACTTGTGAACTCTGCAACTGAACTTTGAACTCCGCGAACATCAACTTCGCACAGCAACGCTATCACAGTTTCAACGGGAGTGCAGGCGCGCTGCCCCTTAATCGAACCAAGCGACCATCAGTCACATGCCTCCTCCATGCTTCGAGCCAGACAACACCGCCCGGACAACGCGCTTCACACACCACTGTAAGGTTGACATCCATGCATTCTCTTTGATGTGGGGTGATGCCAAAGTTTTGTTTAAGCTTAAAAGATTTAGCATAGACTGTGATCATCTATGACATAATTCTTTTCATTTTTGCTGTGTATTCATATTGCCACATGTGTTTTTCCATCTATTATTGAATTGTGTTATAATATTATTTTGATAATTGATTAGTATAACTTCAATAAATATTATTAACTTTTGGCCACGTCCGAGTGCCATCACATTATCTTAGGTCACTTGATTGAGTTAAGAACTCCTCCTACAGACTGAGATTGATGAATAAATTAGACTATTGATAAAGGTTATCTTGTTTCCCTATACAAAACAGGGTGGTGCCCCATATACGAGTTGATTTAATGCATTATATCCATTTTCCTTCATATTTGTGATAACCGCGGTATAATCATAAATTATACAAGGACAAAGTCATAGTTCTAACCGTAGAAATGCTACAATGTGAAGGTGTTCAACAGAAAGTGGAACGAACCCAGACGCGAAGGTCCGTTCAAAGTCCATCTAGCAACTCGAACAGCGCTAGTCAACGGTAAGAAGTTTTGGTTCCATCTTAATCACTGCTGCAGAGAAGAAGACCCAGAAAAAAAAACATTTGAAGCATTTAGGCGAAGAACAACATCTCCTAGGTCAGAAGCGGTTGGTGAGACCACCCCGCAGGCACAGGAACGACTCCAGGATGGGGACGTCCAGAGGGAGGCGGCGTGTACACGCAAAGGATGTCTTATCAGTAACAACCTCTAACCTGTAGCCTTACTTATACAGTACAGTTGCAGTAACACCATCTAACCTGTAGCCTTACTTTTACAGTAGAATTAGAGTAACAACCTCTAACCTGTAGCCTTACTTATACAGTTGAGTTACAGTAAATTCTTTAATAGTAATGAAACTGCTAATAGGTTATAATAGAGCTCCCACAACCTCTCAACACACTCGGTGTGTGTGTTTGCGTGTGGGTGTGTGTGTGTGTTTGTGTGTGTGTGTGAGTTAGGGATGTGCGCAGCGACTATTTTCACTGACAACTAGACGGTGGTTTTGTAACCGATTACACGACTAGTCTAAAAACAGGATTCCCAAGTTTCTACAACAAGTTCTAGTTAGAAAAAAATAGGATTTTTCTCAAACTCTGCAAGCTAAGATACATGACTATTCTTGAAATTTGCACGCGTTGCGCAGGGCTGTCAAACTCTCCTTTGTTTGCCAGTGCAAAACAGTAGTCTAGTTCAGCCTGTCCGTACAGTTTATTACTTAGCAAAGATATAAATGTGATTTATTTTGTTTAATTGAAGAGTAGGCTAGCCTATAGCCTGTAATCTTACAGTAGGCTAAAACTAGATTTCACATAAAGACCGCGGATGTCAGAGAGGGCAATAAAGTTCCTCTATCTTTCTTACCAACATTCAGCGGGAGCCAATTTTCACTCGTTGCGCATCTCGCTCCAAGTCTGGTTTGGCTATTTAAAACACGGGCTACTTTGTGACAGTTGCTTGGATGTATACTAGTAGCCTATGTTTTGCAAATTTAATGGTCTGCTTCCTTCAGAGTTCAACTCGGCAATTAGGCTGAGAAAGCGAGAGCGCCTCTTGGAATGTAGTCATAGCCTATTGTTGCACAGATTTGCGTCAAGTCTTGACTTTCAAAAACCAAATGATTAGGCTACATTAATTAATATGAGCACACTTTAGTGGCAATGTGCCGTGGATGTCAAGTCTGGAGGGATTGCGCAGATGAATGAATGAGGTGACTAATTATTTAACTATTTTTATAAATCTTTTTATATTTATTTTTATCGAATTCTATTATTTTGTTTAATCGACTATTATTTCTTAAACTAGCAAAAGCTGTGCCGTTTAGTCATTTAAACGACTAGTCGCGCACATCCCTGTGAGTGTTTGTGTGTGTGCATGTGTGTTGGTGTGTACAGTAGGTGTGTGTGTGTGTGTGTACAGTATGTGTGAGGGTGTGTGTGTGTGGGGGGGGGTTATCTGAGGCATAATTCTGTATTATTATCTGTTTGTCAAGATAAGAGAGAGAAGATATTCTGATTCTGCTTTGAGGTACGCAATGGCGCCAGAAATAGAATGTCTTCACGGCCACATGATGTCTGCCACTGAGCCTTCAAAGCCCAAATGTTCCATCATGAGCATCAGTAGTGTCAGTCTGTAACATCCTACAGTCTCTCTGCTGGGTCTAGCTTAGTCCAGCCCACACAGATCAGCAGTTCTGCCCCCTACAGGAGGTCCACACCTAGTGAATATTCAGCATCATTACAGTACATTACTGTAACTAGACGGAACGAACACAGAGCAAAGCCTGTAATTAGCTATCTGAAGAGGGGGATAGATGATAGATAGATAGATAGATAGATAGATAGATAGATAGATAGATAGATAGATAGATAGATAGATAGATAGATAGATAGAGACAGACAGACAGACAGACAGACAGACAGACCACATTTACATGAAATACACAATATATTCTCTCTCTCTGTGCCAGATGCCCCCACTGCTCACCCAGGACCACACCTCAAACGGAGGCAGACTGACAGCTGCAGACCGCTGGAAGACTTTTCCAGGGATCGATGGATCGATGACTCTGACGCGTTTCTGGAAATCCATCACTGATTTCAAGTGCGAATGCTACTTTGTGTAAGTGACCTTCACCCAAGCTTTGCGATGGCCTGGATTCAGAGAGCACAGAGGGAAGGACGGAAAGTGATCCTGTCAGACAGGCCTAGTTTGGACTCTGAAGTGTCTGGAAGTCTTGCTCAAGGTTGCAGCTGTCAGTAGAGTCTCGGCATTGTTAGTGAGAAAGAGAGAGAGAGAGAGGGAAAGTGAGAGAGAGAAAGAGAGGGGGAGAGGAAGAAAGATATGCCAGGAATAGCATGGCTTCAGACCTATTGTCATGAAAGGCGTCTCTGTTTTCCCATGGCTGGCGTACTGATAGAGATCTGAGGAGCAGCACCGTGATAAAGATCACAGATGGACCGGGAAGCCTCTCTCAGGATTTAATTGAAGTCAAACCAAGTCACAACATCCGAGATCTCAAAGATGACCCAAGCAGCACTCCATTTTTATCAGTAAACCCCATCAACTCCCCTTTTCTTTCCGAGATTAATAATATCCAGGAAATTAGTGAGAAAGTCACTCTGAAGTGTCC
Organism: Borostomias antarcticus; assembly: GCF_949987555.1. NCBI lineage: Eukaryota > Metazoa > Chordata > Actinopteri > Stomiiformes > Stomiidae > Borostomias > Borostomias antarcticus. The sequence goes on from NC_140240.1 coordinate 12,682,422, forward strand.
TCTCTCGAATCTAGCCTGTGCTGACCAGTCACGTGCTTATGAAGCTCTTGTCTGATTGCAATGATTACTGCAATGCACCATGTTAGACAGACCAGCTGAATATAGCAGTTAACACTAGAATAGCTGAGGGTGGGTCAAGGTGACCCATGCAACTACATTAAAAAATAATTCTCTGCAACCGTTCAAGTTACAGCGCCCTGCTTTCATGACTTTTCCTAGATATGTGCGTTTTACGTGTCAGTGTTTTTGAAACTTCGAAATCCCACCAGGAAAAGGTAGTTTGGTCATTTTTTTAGTGTATTCTGGCTAAAAGCCGGTCAGCCATCTTTTTTTACCTGACTCTTAGGCTGCAATGCTACTTTCTCCCAGCAGATGTCGCCTAGGTTCATCAATATGTTTTTTTTTTTTTTATAGGAATCAAGGTTGAATGAATAATCCATCCTTTCATATGGATATAAGAATGTGCACAGCAATAATATTTTTGTGGTAGACTATATGTGACTTCAACAATGAATGCAAAAGGTTACACTCACACAATGGCTCATTTAGATAAAACTATGTTTAATCTCAAAACGTATGCTATCAGCTCAACACAGGTCAAATGTCTTCAAACGAATAGCACTCAATAGTCTATGATGCAAATGTTGAATTTTGAAATGCTGTAAATGTCTTGAAAACACAGCCTTATGTTTATGGATGTGAATGCTTATGTAGGCTATTGAATGAATGCAAAATTACTAGGGGTGCAGGCTATTCAACCCTCTAGATCGTTGGCATCGGTTCAGGGAATAATATGTTACAATGTTGCACTTGGCACTTGGATCGTTTTTGTTCAACTGGCAATCTGGACAAAGCAAATATATAATATAACTGGGAGTATAATATAATTATAATTATATAGGAGCATTGGTGTGAGTAAAAAGAACTGTGCTTTATCCCTCTGGAGTCTGTGCCCGCGGTGGCGTGGACGTCGTACGTTTTTATAGATTTTTCACCCATATCAACACGCACAGAAATCATATACATAATTTTACACCGTTGTTTTGTGTATAAGACGTCTATTTCGTGTCTTGAGATTTACAGCGTTTATGATTGGTTCCTGAAGGCATCATACGCCGCCTTCTCTGAATCCATTGGTTGGAGCTTTCCCCATGGATTCAGCTGTCTATCAGTCTCAGACATAATAAACCAATGACCATCCACATTATTCACCACTTTCTATCAAGAGAGCCCCCCATTGGATAAACCTGGGCCATGTGGTTTGCAAACAACTAGGGAGGATGTTTTGAATCCGGCTGGGCTAACGTTACCTGAATGAACTTAGGCTACTGGAGAAGATAAAATGAGCAAACAAACACAAAAACAGGAGATGTGCTGAGGTTTTAGAGGCCGTCTTTGAGTCCAGCTCATCAGAAGAGGAGCTTGGGGGATTTGGAGACGTGACAACAATTTGGATCTCGTCGATGATGTAAGTTTGGCTAGCTTCGCTAACGTTAGCCCATTCTTACCCGTAATGTTGACGTTACTGTAATGTTGCCGACTGCTTATGTTAGCTAGCACTGTTTATGTTAGCACTGTATGTTAGCTAGCTCTGTGTGTTTATGTTTTATGCTTAGCCACTGTTTATGCACACAAAATGATCAATCCTACTGTAAGTTACCTCATGAACTTATCAAGAATAAATATCCGCTCATTATATTTGTGCGTAAAGGGAGTAACTTAGGGTGGTTTCACACATAAGCTGTGTTCGGAATCGCTCCCTCGTTCAGCCCAAAATGGCTGACGCCCTATATAGTTCAATATATAGTGAATAGGGAGCGATTCCGAACACAGTTTGTGCGCACCAAACGAGCTTTGGGCCCGAGAGCGCTCTGTATGGGCCTGTGTGAACACAACAATCGCAGACAAGTGTGCACTAAAACAGCCACTCCGAGACCCTCCTGAAGAGGTGTTTTCGGAGCGGTCACAACCGATTTCTAGGAAGCTCCAGTTGTGTGAAACCGCCCGTTCTCGGACGGACGCAACATGTTTGACCTAAACAAGACTCGTAGTCAGATGCGCTGTGCATTGTGGGGCGCACTGTTTGTTTACTCTCCAGTGGAGTGCGAGCTAGCTAGCGAGCTAGCGCAAAGGTGATGAGGGACTGAATAACTGAAATATTATAACTGAAATAACCGAAATAAGAGGACAATATACATGAATAAGCACTAGTGCTATGAGCAACAGGCGTTGTAACATCTCCATGTTTACTTCATCTCCAACGTTAGCAGCATACCTAGGCTAGTGCTTAGGCTAGTGCTAAAATTACTCTGTCGCCATGAGTGTTATACGTTCTGCTTTTTGTGGTAATTGTAACGTTGAGTTGGCAACTTTGAAACATTTTAGTTGTGACCGTTTCTTGAACTTTTGTGAGGCGTTGTGGCGGGCCTTTGTTCGTTGGCCACCATTAGGCTGCCTGACACAAATTAATCTCGGCTAACGTTAGCTAGCTACAGTTTTGGCAATGTAATCGTCGTCTGATTGTCTATAAGCCAATCTTTAATCATTTTGAGAGAGAACAGAATAGCTAACTGTCCCAAATGATCTGGCAACGTCTGTGAAAGTTCCCATGTTCATTTGGTCAATGAGTAGGCTGTGCTAGGTAGGCAGTTGGCACTACTAGCTAGCTAAGCTATTATTGCTAAAATTAGCCATCTTATTAGATTCTGCAAAACTTCAGAGGTCTATCACAGGCTGGACAGTCATATCAATGTCTCTTCTGTGTGCAGTATTTCTGTCTCTTTCACTTGGTTAATTGTCCTGTCTCTCCCTCCAGCCCAGGTGGCCTATGGGCTCTGGCACATCCAAACTGGAAGGTGCCAGAAACTGGGAAAAACTTGAGGTGATGATGCAGGCGAAGGGCGAGAGGAGACATGAGGACCAGTACAGAGAACAGGTATGGAGACCAGAGTAGAACCAGGATGTTACTGTTATACTAGCACAGAACAGTGAAGATTAGCACAGACCAGCATATTCATGGGTTTCAAATGTAGTCCTAGACCTGCCATATTGGGGACCAACACAGGTGTTTCAATTTATCTTATGCAGTAGAACTAATTCATTAATTTGAAACACCTGTGTTGGTCCGGCAGGTCTAGGACTACATTTGAAACCCATGAATACGTGCAGACCAGGTACTCTATAGCCCGGCACTTGGTCTAGACTTTATCTTAATATTATTTTAAATATTATTTTAGACCACCTACTTTATCTTAATATTATTTTTAATCTTATTTTAGGCCACCTACCTTGGGGCCCGAACATGGGACTCCACGCCACATCGTCCACAAACCACAGCATGCGACGCCAGTTCTTATGGTTGGTGTTTGTTTTTTCTGACCTGTTCACATTTTTTAAATTATATATACTTATCAAAGACCAATTCTTTCAGCCATTTACAAAGTCAAATTTATTTTGAATTCTGTGTTTTAGATTGGCCATGACGTCTTGGGGCTACACACAACCCCCCAGGTTATTCTGCTTTTGTTGTACAGCCATCAGACTACTGTACACCTGAGTTGTGTGCACAGTTGTGTACAGTTACAGTACCAGTCAAAAGATTGGACACCTTTGCATTCAACTGGATGAGAAGGTGTCCAAACTATTGATTGTTACTGTACATGCCATCTGTCTAGAGTATTTATATAGCCTACCATATGTCTAGTGTCCATCTCCATAATGTCATATGCTGTTCATAGTGTACTATATGTATGCTGATATATGTTATGTACTGTATGTTCGTTATGCTGCTTTTGAACATTTTCTTTACTGTACCTGTCTCCTCTTACGAGTATTGCATTAATATGTGTTGTATTGATGTGCTACTTTAAATAAAATTAAAAAAAAGTTCACACATCTGTTCTCATTTATTGCATGCATTATTAGCAATATTACATGCATTAGCATAGCAACGTATAGAGCGCATTAGCATGCAGTGTGTGGGGAGGGTGGTGCAGTGTGAGCAGCAAGCCACCAACGCACTGACGGAGGACGTAGGGCCGCCGAGTTGGTCGTCAGCGGGCCGCTTGCTGCCCACTCATGATCTGCTAGCTGGGCAGAGTCCCCCTGGCGCACAGTGTAATGGGCCTGCAACTTTTAGAGGATTGGAATGATCTGGCCACAGGTTGGGTTTCTTTCACTGGAGACACAGAGTGTGGATGTGTGCAGCACACGCATCGGCTCCACAAACTCCTCTGCCTTCCTGAAGTGTCCATGCTGTTGACTCTGTCCTTCTCCACCTACTTCCTGAGCTGTGGGTCCAACTGACAGGAAAACACAAACAAATCACAAACAAAATTAGTCACCCAAAATCTATCAATTTACTAGCATTCATTTTCATATAGCCTAAATGAGTGAATAACATTGTATGTTGCTGTTATCTTTAATGACAAAATAATAAAAAGCATGATTCAAAAAACGATAAATTAGCATTACACTTTAATATCATTCATTTTTCAATCATGCATCTATAATCAAAAGAATGTAGCCGCTAAAGCCTCCTTATAGAAAATTGCTGTGGGAATGAAGCAGAACTAACATTTCTTGGTAGGGCTGTAGGCTAACCAAAAGCCATACCTTGTAGCCCTCCCCAACCCCCACGGGTTTACATTGACATGCAAATAGGCCTAGCTGAGGTGGTCATGATGGTCTCATTTCATTACAGGCTACCATTTGACAACAGCGCACGCTGAGGGAAACAGTTGTCTCATTTCACTAGTGCTAGCTAGCTAGTTGATGTGAAGCTAGATTCCCCCCCGCTTCAGTATGTACGCCAAAGAGTTTAGAATAACTCATGTCATACAATAACAATAGTCATGTGGTTGAGCTCTATCACATATTTCACATTGTCAAACTTGACAGAACATTTGAACATTTTAAACATAAAGCAACAACAAACAAATTATAGCTTGCTTACCTGACTCACTCTGGAAATATGCTGTAGTAGTGAGGATCGCTCCAGTCACCACGTAATGTTACGTTAGTATTGTTGTGGTTTCTGCAGGTCAGTCAGGTGGGCGGGTCACGGTTGCAACCATTTTTTTCTCTATTTAGGGCAAAGTTAATTGTAAACTGGTGAGTAAAACGTTTACATGAACTACGGAGAAATATCACCAACATTTACAATCAACATAAAAATAAAAATAAAGATTAATTGCCTACAGTTAGGGTGGCAACTGGGTTGGCAAGGCATTTTTCAAGGGTGGCAATAAGATGATGTTTACTTTAGTTTATGTGGCATCTGATCTGGCATTTTATTTGAACATGTATGTTTTTATAGACCTATCAGCGTATCACTTATCACCCAATTTAATTGGTCTCGGTGTAGGTAGGGGAGAGCCGGTTCAAAATTCGCATTTTTTGGTTTGATTCCATCTACAACGAAAATAAGATAGAGATTCCAAATTTTATGACACAACTTGTCCTTCACTATTATCAACTGTAATGTTCGTGCTAGGATATACGAGTTTAACATAAATGTTTGTTTTTATAGGCCCATTGGCGTATCACTTATCACCCAATTGAATTGGTTTCGGTGTAGGTAGGGGAGAGCCGGTTCAAAAGTCGTATTTTTTGGTTTGATTCCATCTACAACAAAAATAAGATAGAGATTCCACATTTTATGACACACAACTTGTCCTTCACTATTATCAACTGTAATGTTCGTGTCCTATCTCTGTTTTTTGGGCATGTAATTCTCGTTACTTTCAACAAATGTATTATTAGACATAATATCATACTAATATATAGCCTTCCTGAGCTGCCTGCCTGATGGTCTCAGGGCTAAAGAGACCGCGCGTCATTTTCCTCACCCGAACTAACCTCCCCAACCCCCACGAAATTCAAATTAGTTTGAGCATACATTGACATGCAAATATGCCGTCTGTCTGCGGGTAGCGAATGTCAAAGGACAGGGAGCAACCTTATATTACAGCCAACTCTACTACGTTTGAGCTAGCTAACGTTACCTACCATTAGCTCAACCGGGACAGTTTCCAGTTAGCGATGAGAGGCAGAGTCCCAAGCCCAGTTGATAGCCTCCATCGTGGGATGAGGGTTGTGCAATTGTTCACAATCCAGTTTCATACACCCAACGTTAGGCTAGCTAAGCTAGCTAGCAAGCAAGCAGTTGCAAAAATGATGCGGGGCATATCTCTCGCTAGCTATGCATGACGTATTATATTATTTTAAGAGTTGGCCCCAAAACACAAAAACGTTAATTTGAAGTTAAAAGCAAACAAAAGCTGGGGCAGTCTATAAATTGGGGCCATCTCATTCAGGACGGCGACAGGCACTAGCCTGGCAGACTGCATCGAATAGTTATCAAACAAGCTTGGGAACTAACGTTAGCTGCATAATCCAATAATTCCCCCAAAAGAACCCCTCCACTGCACAAGCGTTTTACCAAACCTAGCTAATAAGCACAAGCTACGGAGTGCAACGTTAGCCCTGCCAACGGAGAGAACGGATTTGGAGGAGATTGTTGCAGCTGGTGCTAAATGAGGCAAAGGAACATGTCAAATAGAATACAACAAACATGCGGAAAATGTATTCAATCACTTCTTCTTACGGCTTTCCAGCAGTGTCGATGCAACTATTACTGCCCTCCACAGAATGTTGCTACATACTTCACGTCCGGATGTGAACAAGCCGGAATGCCAGATTGGTGCTCCAGCCCCAACGAGTGCTCCAAATCCCCCCAATGCGATAAAAACCCACCCAAATATTATATATTTATTTAGTATAATATATATCTATATATCATAATACATGTTAAGAAAAATGCCTTTCAGCTCAAATTCCGAAAATAATAACTAATGTGGTAAAACTGCAACACAAGCCTACCCCAGCGGCTTGGCTAAATCCGACCGGGCCTGAGTAAACATAGAATTCATCCATAAATCTATCCATAAATTGCTCAATAGGTGAATAGTCCTACATCATACTGCGCCAATGTGTTCTTATTTTTCAAGTGTTATCAGTGATATGCTTTCTATTTGATAATAGGGCTTGGGAAAACGTAGTCCCAGACACGACCATCTTATTTCTAGACAGGTGTATCTATTTGTAGCCCAAGCCGATACAGCCGCATTTGGTGTCACAAACACACACACGAGCGCCATCTAGCGGCCATTGTGTGTCAATAACAGCCTCCCATTCTAAAGACTGCGGGGGCATTTGACCCACCCCCCAGCTAAGCAGGTAAGTTTCAAATGCTTGGTGCTGCTAGTGTTAAATGCATGGGCGTCGGAACAATTATAAGTGAGTGGGACATGTCCCACTCACTTTTAGGTCCAATAATATTGGACCCACCCACTTTTACCATTGTTTTCTGCACTTTTCTACTCAAATTCAGTACATACATTTTATGTACTGAAATACTGAGTGACTCAGTGTGTGAGGACCATGGATGTGGTGAGGACACTTTTTTTTACTAGCATGTACAGATGTGAGAACATAAGAATGTAACTTGACCCGCGGTATTCTAACAGGCGCTTTACGGCATTCCGCACCACCGCTCGCATGCCAATAGGGGCGCAGTAATACTACTCATTGACCCATTGCTGTAGCTCATCTCGCACATTAGATGAGCCTACCGTTCTCAAACTCCTTGTTCTCTGTAACTGTCGCTGGGTCTATATCTGTTAACTGTCGGGACAAGTAGAAGTTTAATACAGTAGGCTAACTGAGTGTTCTCATATGGAACATGGCATCAGGACGAGTAAGATGGCTAACGGAGCTGACCAGAGATGTGTTTGAAATGGTTCACTCACTCCCTATTCCCTATGTAGTGCTACCATGGATGTATTGAGTGCGAATCATAGTGAACTACATAGGGAATGATTTAACAGTTTTGGGACACTACATGGAATGTCACTGCGTAAGATATTGATGACGCAAACAAGCAGACGCGCCGATCACTGATGGCAGCAGGTTGAAATATCAGGTAGTATTCAGGTTCCATGTTTAGTTGAATGATAAATCCCATATAAATGGTTGGAATTCTAATGATGTGCAAGTGTGATTTTGTCAACTTTAGTGCTGTCTGCTAATAGCAGGCTGTGAAGCTGCACGATAAGACCGTGATAGCAAGTTAGCTCACGACAGCAGCTTCCATAATATTAACGGTAGCTGTCGGTGGCTAAAAAGCAGATAGCTAACTTTACAACGATGATTCCTGTAGCTATTTTGATTTTGATGCTATTAGTTCAACTGTTTCTCGGGCAGGAACGGAGACGAACTCGCATTTGCAGCAAAGCAGCTACAGGAATGATCTTAACATTAGCTAACTGCTTTAGCCACTGATAGCTACCGTCTTCTTCACTTCTCCTTCGGTAAAACATGACACCGTTGTATTGTGGTATTGTGGAGGGCTTAGGCAGAAGCAGGAAGAGAAACCCGTCATGGGACCTTAAATCGCTGTTGTGTGATGGGGTTCGTTTTTTGGGTGGGGATGTTTTTATTTGATTGGGGAGGGAGGGGGGGGGGCGGCTGTTGGCTGATGAGGAGGGAGTTTTTTGGATGGGGGATGTTTATTATTGATTTGTTTGGGGGATCTTTTTGTTATTGATTTCCAAAATAAATTATATTTAAAATGTGTTTGCTTGAAAGACATTACATTTGTTTCCCAGCATGTCTGCCTTTTCCCTTTAGCCTGTGATTCTTTGATCACACCCCCACTGCATACACCACACACACATGCACACATACGTAACATCGTAACAAACATGAGTTGTTGAGAAACCTGTTTAAACCTGTTACTTTATTGAGAATAAGCTCTTTAAACCTGGTTTAATGTTAAGTGAGATATGCAGTGTTAAAGTTAGTACATTAAGCAGAATGGGACTGTAAAGTTGGTTTAAAATTGGTTCAAATTGAGTCCAATGGGGGCGTCTGATGTGATAACTATAATTTTGAAGCTGTCATTTGGATGTTTGACGTTGAAAAGATGTTTTAAAAGAGGTTGTAAATACTTGAATCAGGACGTCTTTTAATGTCAATAGTGAACGTGTAAAAGACGTCAAACTTTATTCTGGCTCAGTGGACATCCGACAAAGACGTCCAAATAAAATTAATAGTGAATGCTTCTGAATGTCCCACAAAGACGTCCAAATGACGTAAATAGTGAAATGTTTAAAAGACGTCTCAAAAAGACGTCAGACAAACTTTAACTCTGGCTCCTAAGTGGACGTCTAATGAATGTCCGACAAAGACGTCCAAATGACGTAAATAGTGAATGTTTAAAAGACGTTTCAAAAAGACGTCAGACAAACTTAACTCTGGCTCCTAAGTGGACGTCTAATGAATGTCCGACAAAGACGTCCAAATGACGTAAATAGTGAATGTTTAAAACACGTCTCAAAAAGACGTTAAAAAAACTTTCATTCTGGCTCTTATTTCGGCATTTTCTGAACCTCCAACAAAGACATCCAAATGACGTATATAGTGAACGTTCAAAAGACGTCTAAAAAGGATGTAAAAAAAACGTTCATTCTGGCTCCTAATTGGATGTCTTTGAACGTCCGAAATAGACGTCAAAAAGACGTCTTTTAGACGTGTCTTTGCTCAGTGGGAAGGAATGCAGCTCTCGTGCAGCAGACTCGTTTGCGTTTTGCGCTCGACATTAGAGTAACAAAGAAATGAAACGTGACAGTAGGCTACAGCCTACAGGCAACATGTAGGTCTACATACAGTTCTGTTTTTATTCACAGTAGGATACAGTACTGTAATGAAAATCCCACCAGTAAACAGATAGCAGGCTAAAAAAAAAAAGTTTTTTAAGCCTGTCCGGTAGACCGGGAGGTTCGGATCTCTGAAGTTCGGATGAGTGGGGTGCTACTGTACACTTCGCACATATCCTCTGCACCTTGGCAGTGCATCTGCCACAGACAGCTACGGTGCACTTCATGCATTGGTAGACAGTTCTGTTCTTGCTGCAGCTTGTCTTCACCATGCAGGTATTTTGGTGGGGGTATTCTTCTGTGGACACTGCGAGGGGCACCGCCGGTGGCTGTTTGGACGCCAGAGCGCGCAGCTCTTCAGCCAACTGGAGGATGTCGCGGCTGGGGAGGCTCCGCGTCTCTCCACCAGTCCCCAGCGAGTCAAAGCTCCCCCAATGATTAATACTTATGTGACAGCGGCTGGTGATTTGGTCCGCAACTCGGCAAACCCCGAAATGCGCTAGGGGGCAAAATACATAAAAAAACGTTTTTTTTCGTTTTTTGTTTTTTTGTGTATTACCAAAGTTGAAGTTGTGAAGTACCTACTTACTATAACAGACAACAGTTTTAGGTTCACGAAATACGTTTAATTAGTCTGCAAACTAAGCTCGTTTTTAGCTGATTTCGAGCCGGGTTTGGGGGCGGGAGATCGATTAGCATGATCTGGTTTCATTGGCTATTGCTTCCGGCTATTGCTTCCGGGTTCTCCGCCCCCACCTCTCCCAAACAACACGCCGGCATTCAGTCCCAAGTTAACCATGGATGCTACAGCTTTTGCTAAAGAGAAGACGGGGATGGCATCCAGGACATGGAAATAGTTTTAAGAGCAGCTAAAACTCCAGCAGAGCAGGACTCGTTCGTACACGGAGTTTATTCTTGATGACCTGTGATACAGAGATGACTGTATCAGCAAAGCATGCTGCTACAACGCGAACGACGTAGCAGATTCACACCACCGCCAAGCATTCTGCTTTGCTTTGGGGTAAGCTGATCTTTATACTATCTGTGCTGTTTACATTACATTAACGTTAGTCGTTTAGCAGAAGCTCCTTTCTAAACAAGTGACTAAGTCTAGCTAGCATAACAAACTAACAAAGGCTAGCTAGCTAACGTTAGCTAACATGCTAGTTAGCTGAGCTAGCCCTTTGTTCCTAAACTAGCCAGCGTGGGAGCTAATATTGAGCTAGGTAGCTATATTATAGAGAGAAACAGAATGAGAGAGCATGAGAGCTATGGTAGTCTGACACCTTTGTTTTTTGTTTTGGTTACAGGATGAGCAAAAAGGTGAGGATTTGCAGCTCTCCCTTGGCCCCTCCATACCAGCCAGCAAGAAGATCACTGTGCACTACAGCTTTGATTTTGCACAACAGGTGAGAATACGTTCATCCTATCATGCATTATCTAGTCTATTTAATCCACACATTCTGGTACTATTTTATCTATATGGAGTGCCAGTACTGTGGGCAATAGTTTAATGTACTTTCTTCCTTCTATTCTATTGCAGTTTTGATACTGAGAGACCTGGCATGGTTGTGGCCAGAGAACACCGTGATGCACCGGCCCCCGAGAGAAGGTCTTCTTGTGCAAGCCCCACCCGGACTGGACATGGCCAGACAGACGTATCTCTTTGACAAGATCAGAGAGTTCTGTTCTGATGAGGGACGAGACGTCACATGTCCCCCGCCAAACTCCACAGCAGCTCAGAACAAGACTGTCCGCTTGTAGATTCACTGCAGATCATCAGGACGGACAGCACTGCAGGAGAAAGGCCACAGCCTTTCCTGTTTTCCTGTTTGTATACTGAAGCGTTGCTTGTTCTCTTGCACAGACTTGCCCACACTTGCACAGACTGCATTGTTAGAATATTGAATACTGAGCTGAGTACTGTTGTTATTACCTTGAGTATTGAGCTGGGGACTGTTATTACTTTGTTGTACACTTGATCACAATGAACACTATGCACCTTGTCTATAAAACAGACAACTGACTGTACACTTTAACACTTAGACAGTTGCCTTTTTTTGTACACTTAATACTTATGCTTGTACTTTATATTATGTATGTGACAATAAAGAACGTTAAATTTGAACTTCATCTTATATTGTTCTTAACTGCATTCACAACACAAGATTAATACTGACTCAGAGTGTGGGGTCAATAGTGAGAGAGCACCTCACTTGGCAGCCACTCTCAGGTAATACCCCAAGTTGACAGCCACTCTGACAGATAATGACAGATCGTCCAGTGGGGGAGTGGCTGGGGGTGCGGTTACCAGGCTATTGTTCACGCCCATTACCTGGCAGTCAGAGGTGTGGAAATGTTGGAGAACTTTGGAGGGAGATTTCTCAGCTAAGTTGATTTGGCAGTACTAGCATTCAAATAAGCATATCTTCTTCAAATATGTTCAGAATTCAATGTATGAGACCTCATTTGAAAGCTTACAATCTGCACTTTCATAATCTGTAAAAAACTGAAAAATGAAAATGCCTAGTTGAGGACCAAATTACCAGCGGCGGTCACTTATTTATAATAGCCTACATAGCGCGAAACTGTGCATATAATAGGCTGTAGCCAGCGCAAAATATATATATTCAAGATCATTCAAATAACAAAATATTGTGTATATTGTGCATGTGAACGCACTCACTGTCAAACCTGCCGCTATCTATGCACAAGATAGTTAATGTCCGGATATGATTGGCAATGAGTGATCTTTACTCATGGCGACTATGTAAATTTTGTATGGATCCACAAGTCGATCAAGCTTATTTTTTCTTTGTATCGTGCTGAAGCCATATAGCCTACTGTGCTCAGAATTAGCTGCATGGTGCCCCGTCTTATTTACTTCTGGGGTTAACGAGTAGCCTACCAGTTGAATGCGTTCCAGAAACAAAATGCAAAACCCCCACGTTCACCACATCTTTACTAACAAATATATTTACAATACTGTTATTTTGCGCATTTGACCTAACAGCCACCACGTCTTGACCCGACGTCAGTTACCGAGATAGATAGGCTACTGTAGGCCTAGATATAGGTGTTCGTAATAATTAAATAACATCCAGATGGAGAAAACGTGTTTGAGAACAAGGTAATAATAACAATTAAACGTTATTTGTAAAGCACCTTTCATACAGATAAATTCAGCTCAAAGTGCTTTACAACAGAGCATTTAAATTAAAGAATGAGAAATTTAATGATGCTTCATTCGTAGACTATAGGAGAAAAACACTGAGCCCAGCCTGCTAAATCTACTCAAAGACGCCACCTGGCGGTGGTGCATCACTAAAATGAAATAACACCCGTCTGAAATCCCACGAGATTTCCAATGGGATTTCCCTGCCAAATACCGCAAAGGTGAAATGCTGCAGCATGTGACATTTCTAACTTCCCACATCTGTACCTTTTTTTTGTCACTATGTCACTTGGACCCCCGGTAGTAGCCTACACTTGGTTTGCTCCACCTGCAATACTGTGCGGGCGTTTTCATCTGAGTCTAGACAACGTACATATACCAGAGTAGAGCAGAGCAGAGACCCTACTAACAGTACGTAAAACTGACGGGACACATTGGTGGTATTGTGGTAACTTTGCGACGGTACCAGCAGCGGACCTAGCTGACACCTAGCTGACACTTGCCTTTTCAGTCGCAAAATAACCAAAATAGCCGTCCTCAAGGACACTGTAAGGGAACGTAGCCGCCACTGCTGCTTAAATCCGTAACTACGATGTAATTAAATAACGTGACAATGTGGTTACATCACAGTCCCAATCTGACTTTATTGGAAATGTGTCACAGTGGGTCAGAACATTTGTAAATTACTTAGGTTTTAAAATAAATTTTGAAGTCATACAGTTACAGAATTGTAATAATGAGGAGAAATCCTGCATGTCTGTTTTGTGTGTAATTTCTCATTTACAGTTAATATTAACACTAAAGATTTGCAGTCTAGGCCTAATAAAAATAATGATAAAAAATATGCCTATGAATAAAGTCCTAATTTTGCAACCTAAATGTGAGCAATGAACGCTGAGCAGTGAACGTAAAACAAAGAATGCAAGGCATTGGGCTACTTTCTTAGGTGACACAATTGAAGAACTAGACAAACAAGTTACACACTCTGGTACAGTAGGTGGCTGTTTGCGATCCGCCACTAAACCCAGCGAAGAAGAAGAAGACAACGACGGGTTATACTTCCGTTCCGTTTGAAACAGAAACGATTGAGAAAGAGTCTTTGTCCCCACGACAACACAGATCCTGTAAGTATCTCAATTTCAATGTATACATAGCTAGCTATGTATTTTGGTATCGTCCCAGATACAACACCAACGTTATGTGCAAGCTACCCTTTTGTAATGATTATCTATATGCAGATGCTCTCTTTCCAATGTTAGCTAACTAGCTAGCCAGCTAACGTGATTAGCCTTTTTCTGTACATCATGGCTAGCTAAGTAGCCTACGTAAAATTACTCTGTCGCAATTATTGTTATAACTTTCGCTTTTGTGTAATTGTATCTTAAATTATAATGTTGGCTTGGCAACTTGAGAATATTTCAATAACTTTTATGAAGTGTTGTCGTGGGCCATTGTTTCCTAATTACGGGCAATGGTGGAGTCTCGAGTCTAGCAGGCTCGCGCGAGCTCCTGCACGTTCGTACCGTTTCATCGCTTGGAATAAAATGTGATAATTAGCTTACTCATTGATTTTGCATTAACCCACAACACCGTTAGTATGTGTTTGTTTTTAGGCATTCATTTTTCCGAAGTTAACGTTAACAGAATATTAGAAGCCCCAACAACGGAGCTAGGCTAGCTAGCAGGATTTGTTATAGCAGCCATCTTGGCTTTTTTGGTTACAGCAGCCATCTTGGTGGTTTTGGGATGTGATTTCATGTTACTCTTAACTGTTGAAATGGTTGCTCATTCTGTCAAACGGGTAAAGAATTGTGTACTACGTTTTCACTCACATACAAATTCAAATTTTGCATAATAGGTACTCATGATGTGGACTACTAATATAGTGTCTTGCAAAATCTATTTAATTACTGAGTGTGAAGGGTGGTAGACATGTTGCCCTGTTCCTCTAAACGTGTCAGAAATCACATGGTCCTGTGGAGTGTGCATGTCAGCCAACGAGAGGGTCACCCACCCACTCTCTCTCTCTCCCTCTCTCCCCTCCCATGCTCTCAGTTGCCAACCTCCCAGTTCTTGTTTGAACTGAGCAAGAAGCAGGTGAGCGGAACAGGAAGAGGCGCTAAGACGGGGACAGGCGTGGCCAGGGGCAGTCCTGGGACAGCACCACAGGCTCTGTGAGTCTTGTTCAGTTGAATGCCCTCATGAGTATTAACAGAAGAGCACCATATACATATGCACACATACACTCTAACATGTCGCTCTCAGCTCAGCCCAATGGTCTCTGATGGTTCTGTCTGGCCAGCCCTTAGGTGGAGAAACACCTGATCATCAATATAGGCAGGCACACGTAAGTACAAATGTACATACGTTTCCATAGACGGGATAAACAAATGGGAATATTGATATTGATTTAATGTTAGAGGTAGACATGTGAGATTCATAAGACGCATCACTGACGCCAGTGACGCCACAATATCAGGGAAATTGAGCAATTGCTTCCCTGTAGTGCAAACTTGCAAGATTTGCTCAGTTATTAACCCTTCTTGCCTTTTTTGTTGTTGGTTTTCTCTCTCCTCCTTCCTCTCTGTGCAGTTCTCCTGTGTGCTGAGCCGCTATCCCATGTATTGCCACTGCTGACAGGGTAGAGCTCAGCCCCATGCAGAAGTGAGTGATGAGGAGAGGGAAGATCATTTTCCCGTTTTTTTCCCCTCCAGTTTTAGGAACCGTCTCAAGAATGTGTTCCCCACTTTTATGCCTTTAAATCAGGGTTGGAGTATTCCAGGTGTGTGGCCATGGCCATGAACACCAGTAGAGGAGGGAACCAAGTGTCTCATTCTCTCTCCACAGTTGTGTGGTTGTTACCCCCCACTAGCTACATATTCATTCAATCTTTATTTAACCTCGTGAATCAATTGAGAGTAAGCTCTCATTTACAATGACGTATAATCACTCTATATTTGAACTTGTACTACAGGTGAGATAATCGTTTTTAATGGTCTCTCTCATTCGCTCTCCTAGCTGTGATGTTAGAGTTGTGCAAGACTTGGGTGTTCTCCTGCTCTGAGTGCCCATTCTCCTATACCTCCCAGATCTACCTCCACAAGCACATCAAGAGGAGCCATGACAACCTCTGTCTCTGCTGAGGAACACAGAGCATTATGAAGTAGCCAGTGCCTTGGTGAAGGTGTTTGAGCAGCAGTCATCAATGGATTAACTCCCAAGACACAAGGAAGAGACAGCGCAACACGCGCTATGACTCCAGTGACGAAGGTAATATAATAAAGTGCATTCAACAGTCCCAAAAGAGTACTACTTGAGTTGACTAATCTGAGCTAATTTACCTCTACTATATGTTCCAGTGCCCAGGCAGCCGGTCGGCAGAACTCAGACCAGACCAGCTATGCCAGGTGCCAGAGCCGGAAGGCCTGCTCTGCCAGTTATCAATGCAGGTATCCATGCATGTTTGTGTTGGTGAAATGTCTATGCATATTTGCACACTGAAAGTTAACTCAGGACTTTCTGAAGACTCATGTACTCAGTTCACTAATTCGCTCATCTCACATCTCACCAGGGCTTAAAAACAAAATTATTTTTCAATCGGTTCGCTCCGAGCAGAACCAGAATATTTAACGTTTCCGTTCTCGTGTTCCGCCAACAACATAGCGTTCCTGAACCGGTTAAGAATGAAAAATAACGTTCCGTTCACCGTTCCGGGGGTGTTAGCCTATTAAGACTCTATAGGCCTACAGTATTTCTTGTACAAATATTTTCTTGTACTGTTGCTGCAAGCTATTTTATTCTGCGCCTGTAGGCCTATTGTTTGTTTTTATTTCGTTTTGTAATGTTTTATGTTATTTATAAATAATTAGTCACCTCATTCATTCATCTGCACAATCCCTATTGTTTATGCTGCGTTCCTTTTGTATGGGAGCTCCGGATTTGGCGCCTATACGCGTAATACGTAGCCTATCGTCTGACATCCGCGGTCTTTAATATTATAGTAATTTAACTTATGCTATTCAATGATCAGGGTTGCACGGCACATTGTCACTAAAGTGTGCTCATATTAATTAATGTAGCCTAATCATTTGGTTTGTGAAAGTCAAAACGTGACAGAAATCTGTGCAACAATAGGCATATGACTAGATTCCAAGAGGCGTGCTCGCTTTCACAGCCTAATTGCCGAGTTGAACTCTGAAGGAGGCAGACCATTAAATTTGCAAAACATAGGTTTATGCATACTAGTATACATCCAAGCAACTGTACTCCGTGTTTTAAATAGCCAAACCATACTTGGAGCGAGATGCGCAACGAGTGAAAATTGGCTTCCGCTGAATGTTGGTTATAAAGATAGAGGAACTTTATTGCAGACACACAGGTCCATATAAAACATTATATTTGCACAGTAGGCAGGTCCATATAAAACATTATATTTGCACAGTAGGCTATTATTTCTTTCACTTTATTATTTGCATCATTCTTTGTGGACCAATGTTGGAATAAATTTGCCTTCGAACGTTATTGCCCTCTCTGACATCCGCGGTCTTTATGTGAAATCTAGTTTTAGCCTACTGAAACATTACAGGCTATAGGCTAGCCTACTCTTCTTCAATTAAACAAAATAAATCACATTGATATCTTTGCTAAGTAATAAGCTGTAAGGACAGGCTGAACTACTGTTTTGCACTGGAAAACAAAGGAGAGTGTGACAGCCCTGCGCAACGCGTGCAAATTGGCTGCCGCTGAGTGGTTGGGAAACATCAAGAATAGTCATGCATCTTAGCTTGCAGAGTTTGAGAAACATCCTCAATTTTTCTAAATAGCACTTGTTGTAGAAACTTGGGAATCCTGTTTTTAGACTAGTCATGTAATCAGTTACAAAACCACCGTCTAGTCATCAGTGAAAATAGTCGCTGCGCACATCCGTAGTCGGAACTAGGCTATGGTGTGTTGTTGTTATATCTAAATCTCTTCATTTCGCTTAGCAAGCATTTAAGATCCTGACTGTGAAATAACAGATTTAGGGGCCTAGGCTACATTACAAAAACAGGACAAGATGTAGGCTACAAATTTTATTAATTTAATTTAGCCTATTCGGCCATAAAAGGCTCAGCTTTCTTCTTTTTTACAATTATTTTTAAGTTATATAGGCCTACTACAAAGAACGAAAAAATAACGTTATTAACCGGTTTTAAAGATTTCAAATTAACGTTTCTGTTCTGGAACAATTAAAGACCATTTCGTTTTCGTTCCTGTTTCTGTTCCTCGTAAAATACCGTTCGTTTTCGGTTTTCGTTTCCGTTCCTTGAACCGGTTCGGAGCCTTGCGTCTCACTACTCGGCAGTAGATGTTCATCGCCCGGGTCCTTTGAGCCAAGGCGCTGTGAGCCCAGGCCCTTCAGACGTCCAGGCACGAGCAGCATGCATCAGCGATTAGCACCCCGGCCAGACCAGGTCAGGGTCTGACCTGTCTCATGTCGAGTTGATTCTTCCCCTTATGCCAGAATCACTACGCCGCCAGCACCATAGTTTCCTGCTCATCCCTTTATCCTCTGGTTTTCAGGTTGTTCTCTGATGCCATCGCCTGTGAGACCAACAGCTCCAGCAGTGTTGCCATCAAGCTCTGCAGATGCTGGTATGCTGAATTTTGTGAACTACTTCATGCTGCATGTAGGGATATACTTTGAGTTGAATATCCATTATGGGACCGTACAATTACTTATAGCCACATCTGTGTTTAATATCCAGACTTCCAGAGGATGATGTGTCAGCAGTTATCCAGCGTCATGCAGAGTCTGAGGGAGATGGCACAGACAATGATGAGGCTGGAGCAGAGGCTGGAGCAGAGACTGTCCGGCGAGTCTGCAGACAGTTATCGGGGAGCAGTACTGGATGACCTGCACCCTGCTAAAACGGAGGAGGAGCAGCTGAAGGACAAGGATCATCAAAGGAGGATGGTGAGTAACTTCAGGGCAGAACTTTGTTCCTTATTTTTGCAGGGAAGTGTTAACGAAATGTAAAAGTAAATTATTGTCTTTATGTTTTGCAGACACGATATCTAAGTTCCATTGGCGGCAAAGATCTGCCAGATGTGGTCCGGCGGGTGCTGTCAGCCATTGCCATAGACAGAGTGTGGTGTGTCTACAGCGTCCATGGGAAGAGGGGGAAGAAGCCTCTGAAGAATATCACCCTCTACAATGTCATATTACGTAAGGGATTGTTCATATTTTCGCAAAATAATACATTGTCTTTGCTTCATGCCATGTGCATTGAAACCATTCCCTTTTTGGTTAAAAGGTGCAGTTATGGCCTGTAAGCCAAGCACCACTGTGACGGAGGTGTCTGCCCAGCTGCAGGAGATGCTGAAACATGCCCCTGCTCGATGCAAAAAGGTATGTGATGTCAGGCAGTTAATTTTCTCGTATCCAGTGACATGGCACGCTTCCAATGAACGTATGCGACTTGCTTTTACAGCCATTTCATTATGTCCTTAGGCATCTGCTCCAGCCCAGCTGACCTCCCCAGCCAAGCCCCTGACCGCAGCTCCAGCCCTGACCACGGGTGTAGTATTCAGATGAGGATGACCTCTTCTGCCCAGACCCTCGATTCAGATGTGGGTGACCCCCAGCCCGTCTCCCTAAACCTGCCTTTCCAGCCTGCCAGGATGGATGCCTTTTTTGTAAATAGTTTTTGTAAATTTTAACCTTTTTTTTGTGGGATACAACGGTCTGTTCCCGGTCTGCCTGCCACAGAATGCGCACTTTGTTTAATTTTTGATTTTTTAGAACTTTTGCAATTGTCAGATAATGGGTTGCTAGCCAGAGCTTGTACATACTTTTTTTTGCTTTTCTGGCTATGCGTAATGTGACAGACCGTAAACCTCATCCTTGTAAATATGTATACTTTTAATTTGTTTTGCAATGTACTTTGTGTAATAAAATGTTCTAAACTGTTAATGGTGTTCAGTCTTATATTGGTTTGTATCATAATGCTTGCTGCTATATCCCCATATAGCATTAATTCGTTTTTGTACTGGTAAATGCTAAATATAGCCAGTGGTACTGCAAATGCTAAATATAGCCAGTGGTCAGGGTTAAGTAAGTAAGTGACCGTGCGAAAAAGACGTGCAGACCAAGTCATATAAATACCTGTAAATCTAGTGTCAGCCAAGTCAGTTTAAGACGGTACTTGCTGCTCACGTGTAGATCAAGGCTGTGTTCG
Source organism: Borostomias antarcticus (assembly GCF_949987555.1). Classification (NCBI taxonomy): domain Eukaryota; kingdom Metazoa; phylum Chordata; class Actinopteri; order Stomiiformes; family Stomiidae; genus Borostomias; species Borostomias antarcticus. The sequence continues at coordinate 12,702,536 of NC_140240.1, forward strand.
GAATCGCTCCCTCACTCCCTATTCCCTATATAGGGTTCACTATGTAGTGAACTACCTAGGGAATGGTTTAAGGAGTATTCGGACACTACACCGAACGTCACAAAAATGCGTCGGTCATTCGTGTGATGCAGGCGGATGCGCCCTCGTGTAAACAAACAAGTCTAACAGGGAGCATTCACGCTGCAGGTTGAGATGTACTCACTCAGGTAGTATCGGATTTGCTTTTGTGTGTTCATTTTGAATGTTAAATCCCAAATACAGTGTTGAAATTTAAATTCTAATCATGTGCATGTGTGGTTTTTCTACTTTGGTCCTGTCTGTTAATTGCAAGATGTAACGTTGGCTATAGCCGCGCTACCTAGCTAGCTAGGAAGCGCACGATCAAGTAACATGTTTACAAACATTACATGTTCACGATTTAGCTCCGCAAGCTAGAGTTCCTTAAGTTTATACACGAAAGTTGCCGCCGTCATCCTCCGTTCACAGCCCTCTTCGGGAGACAACTCAACTGCATTGCATTGTGGTATACCGGAGAAAATGTAGGGTACATGCACTGTACCCTGGAAATCAAGGTGACTTGTGGGTAATAAATAGTGGACTATATAGGGAACGAAAATTCCGTGGAGAATTCGGACACTACAAACAAAATGGCTGACGCCCTATATAGTGCACTATATAGTGAATAGGGAGCGATTCCGAACACAGCCCAAGTGTCAGCCAAGTGAGTTTATTACGATAGTTCCTGCCCACGTGATCACGTGCGTTTTTTGCACGCGGCCGCAACTTCTGAATGACGTGTCGTTCTAACGTAGCGGCTACTAATCGGCAGATCTCGCGTTTCCTTAAATGACCGCGTAATTTCCGCACGTGGCACAGATGAATCGTCACCTATAGCGGCCGTATGTAGAACGTTTGCGCAACCTGCGTGTGTTAGTAGGGGAGTCGACCAACTGAGAAAAGGAAGATTCAACAATACAGGTACATCATAGCTAGTTTTGCCATAAAACGGTTAAAATAGCCTTAAAACGCATTGTAGGCCATCATTGGGGCTTTTACCCTGCCATTTACTGCAGCATTATGCATTTATGGAGCGTACCTTCATAGCTAACTGTTAGCTAGCTAACGTTAGTGCCAGATAATGCTATGTAGGCTAGGGATAACGTGACTGGACCAGTAACCTAGCTCTGCCATGATCCGAGTTAATGCTGGATGTTTGCCTTACTTTGAGCAGCACTGTAATGTAGCTACATTTTCAGCTGGTCTTTCTGAGTGAGATCGTGGGAAGCACGTTTTCCGAGTGGGTCTCTGTGTCCCGGCTGCATTTGTCATCCGACTCGTTGTGCCAACAAATTAATGCCCCATAGCCTATTATGGCTCACTCCTTTGGCGCCATCTGTTGGTTTGCATTTGTTTATCTCTTAGACGACTCGTCATTATAAGACATTTTTCTATGAATTAAAGCACAAAGAATCATATGACTGCAGAGCATAGCCTAAAGTTTCAGTGATCACTGTTTGCAGTCAAGCAAATGCAGGTTGTACACAGCTTGTAGCCTAGCTGTTGCTGGTATAAGAATATAGTTGTGTAAACTGTGACAAATGCTAATGCATGGCTCTAATGTTCACATTACTTGGAGAATAACTAACCTGCAAACTGTGTGTGTGTGTGTGTGTGTGTGTGTGTGTGTGTGTGTGTGTGTGTGTGTGTGTGTGTGTGTGTGTGTGTGTGTGTGTGTGTGTGTGCGTGTGGCCAGCCAGCCACCATGGCAGAAAAAAGAAAAATGGACATAACTTTTTTTTCTGCACCAAAACACAAAGTAAGTATATCATGGAATAAAATACTACCTAAAGAATAACTGGTTAATGTTCACAAGAAATGTGAAATTATGTGAAACGTGGAAACACTAATATGGAAATGTTATTATGTCATTAGGCAGCAGAGCAGACAACAAGTGACACACTGCCAGTTCAGGAACAGACAGGGAGAGACAGAGAGTCACAGGTAAATTAGACTTTTGTTGGCAACATTCTGAAAGCTTGTCAGCTCTCTTTCTCTCTAGGGCTCTGGATACTATGTTATTTAGTATGTTAAATTTGTGCAGGAAATATAAATAAATATCTATATATATACAACATTATTTGATATTTCTCCTCTTGTTATAGCCAGATAAAAGTATCGAACCACCTGTAAAAATGCTCTAGAATACAGGAATTGGCATCTCTTCGCTTAAAAGTTTTATGGGGGAGGGCCCCCAGACCCCCACCTCCTTTTGGTCTCCCACCCACTTTCTTTTTCCTTCCGACGCCCATGGTTAAATGTGTTTAAGCTAAATGAAAACAGTAGTAACTTGGTGCATTTTATGCAAGAGTACAGTTTCATACAGTATTTGTCCCTGATTTTTGGGATTCTCTGGATTTATAGGCCTGTTTCGAATTGTAAGGCCTTACAAGGCTATGGATGGAAATACTGGAAACATTCATTCTCAGGAGTTATCTGGTGTGCGGAAGTCCTTATCTATGGATGGAAATGGCCCAGCATGGTGTCCTGGTGAAGTGTCATCCCATCGCTTTGAAGTTTACTTTCACAAGTAAATTACAGTCATTAGGCTGAACTGTGCACCCATTCACTGAGAATCAGGTCAAGGCTGAGAACCGTCCCGTATGCCATCACTGTACTTCCCTTCCCTGTAATGTGTTAAACAGGCGGTGTTAATCACCTGCAGGGCCATCGTCTCACGCGTCCCAACACTTCCCGGTGGCGTTCCGCTACGGTGGTGGGTTCGGCAGAGCCTGTCAACGCCGGGACAAGGAGCACGTGATTGATGCCTCTCCCAGAGCCGCGGAATGTTCCGCCGAGTTGCCTCGCGCTCGAATAATGACACATGATGGAAATCCCTGTCGGCACATCGTGATGGCGAATGAAGACGGATAGCGTCCCGGATACAAACTGATTTCACTGACCAGGAAGTTAAGAACATTTTTGTCGTGATAATCTCATACAATTACCTGGCGGCACCTGCGTTACAGGATGTTGCACAGCAGGCAGAGGGCATAGTACAGAATGTACTCTCATGCCTTGAATACCTAGCATATTTCAATATCTCCCACCTCATACAGCACTGCAAAGATACCATACTGTACAGTACATGACTGTATATTAATTACCGTTAGATCACCCTTTGCCCCTTCTTATGTCTCCGAGTAATGACATTCCAAACATTTTAAATGAAGTCCCACACTGCAATGACAGCCAAGCAAAAAACAACTGGTTTGCAGTAGTCTGAAACCAAAACAACCAAGCCAAAAACTGTGGATATTTTTAGCTGGAGGAGGGGGGGGGGCTACGGATTGAAGGACTGCAGATTAACAAGCCTGCCATCTCTCTTTAATAAAGCTTTCATAAACAGGCTTTTTATATATTTGTCGGATTTTTAAAGACTCGTCATTAATGGTTCATTCTGTATTACACACACTTATGTCTTCCTCTGTATTACACATCCCTCCTTCCTGTCATTCTTCCACCCTGTCATTTATCCATCTTGTCACCCCTCCATCTTGTCATCCCTTCATCCTGTCATCCATCCCTCTTGTTATCCTTCCACGCTGTCATCCATTCCTCCTGCCATCCATCCTTCCTGTCATCCATCCATCCTGTCATCCAATCCCAAATATGGTCATCCCTCCAGCCTATCATCCCTCCTTCCTATTATCATTCCATCCTGTCATCCATCCTTCCTGTCATCAATCCCTCCCTTCTGTCATCCTTCTATCCTGCTATCCACATATCCAGCACAGTATATTCAAGGTGATAATCACCGCTAAGAGACCTTGTCACATGAAACCGCTCTGCTCTCCATTCTCTTGTATTGTCTGTGGTTCCTCTGATGTGAACACGCTTTGTTACTGTACGGTTAGCGATCCAACAAATCTTCAATAGCGGTCCTTTTCTTGGAAGCCAACTGTAGCGACCAGCGGAATTACAATTGTTTAGCAGCTCGGTTCATTCAAGCTGGAGGAGCATGACAGCTACTGAGCTACACCGTGTGTGCGTGCGTGTGTATGTGTGTGTGCATTGTGTATGTGTTTTAATGTGAGCATGTCTGTATTACTGTAATGTGTGTGTGTGCATGTGTCTGTGTGTGTGTGTGTGTGTGTGTGTCTGTGCGTGTGTGTATGCTTTTCCATGCAGCCTACTGTGTACTTGGCCTGGCCTTGTCAGTGCGGAGCAGAGCTCATAGCCTCCTCCTCCTCCTCCCAGACTGCAGCTACCTGGCACCTCACTTGAGCTGCCGGATGATTTTAATTTGTCAAAACTGTTTACCAGCCTACCTCCAAGCCTATTACGCCCGTGTCATGAGGGAACAGATAGGTAATGAAAAGCATACAAATGACAGATGAAAAAAGAATGGCTGGGAAGTAGAGCGAGGAGGGAAGTGCGGGTGTTGGAGGAATATTTTGTGTAAAGGAAACCAGTATTGATTTATTATTCCATCTTCTCTTGTGAATCAGTCATGCTATAATGCTAATAGGAGGACAGACATAATTAATTTTTCTGTCCGTGATTAATAATTCAGTGTTATTGGTAAAGGGTGGACTGCTCCAACAACTGTGTCTGTGTGTGTCTGCACAGCCTTGTAAGAAGTAATCTCATCTCGTCGCTCTCTCTATCTGTTTCTCTCTCTCTCTCCCTCTCTCTCTCTCTCTCTCTCTCTCTCTCCCCAGACGACCTCTCTCTCTTTCTCTCTCCGACTACCTTTCCCAGACTACCTATCACTCTCTCTGCCTCAGACTGCCCATCTCTCTCTCCTCCGTCTCTCTCGCTCTCTTTCTCTCTCTCTCTCTCTCTCCCTCCCTCAGGCTACCCACTCTCCTCTCCCTCCCTTCATCATACCGTAGGTAGGAGCAGCAGGCCGGTGGAACAACTCTCTGAATAAAATGGAAGACACGTCTCCCTGTATAATACTATCACTGCGACGCCATTAAACGAAATATCCTTCTGGCCCTGTAGCGGGCCCCCAACACGGTCCATCAGGGCCAGGCGGCGCCGCGCGAACAGACAGACGCGCGGAGGCGTGTCGGTCTCCGAGCCCGTAATGAGGCCGGCGGAACAGACGCCGGGCCTGACAAGGACACGTCTGATTGGCCGTGGGTCCCCCCGGGTCCCGAGGAGCCGGCCGGCCGCCACCCGGCCACGACGCATCATTGTCACAGGGATTTAATTACACACCTGTTAATCACGGCGGAATTCAGGGGGACGTGGAGAGCGGCCGCCGGTACACGGCGGGTCATTCTCAGTCGTGTCCAGAACCGAGCCGAGAGTGGGCCGGGCCACGGGGGAAACTGAAAGCTGCTGCTTCAGAACCAGAGCATCAGAACCAGAGAACCAGAGTCCCTAACGTCTTGAGGGTACCGACTGTAGAACCCAGAATCTCCTATTAAAACAAGTGGAATACGTATAAAAAAGCACTGAAACCTTGTTCTATAATCCCTCAGCTAGCCCTCAAGAGCCCCCACAGTGAGGGGGTGCAGGAGTGCGGCATGGTGTGAAAACAGTGTTGAAGAGCGTTCAGTCAGAGGGGATGTGGGTGTGGTGGGACTATGACACCGCAGGGCTGATTAGAAGGTGGAGGGCGGAGGGATCACTTGATCCGGCACTTTGGCAGTGAACCGCCCGCCTGGTAATCAGGTCACGTAGATTGATATGATAATCCCGGGGGCACGGCATGAAAGCGGAGGCTAACTCCGCATTGGCAGAGAATGAGCCAGGGGTGGGGGGTGGAGGTGGGGGAGGCGAGGATGGGGTGGGCGGAGGGAGGGAGGGAGGGAGGGGAAAATATCCCTCTGAAGTTAGAATCATTCTCGGGGCCTCGCTCAGATCCCAAGCTGTCCTGGACACACTGATGGATGGATGGATGGATGGATGGATGGATGGATGGATGGATGGATGGCAGTGTGAACAGACAGACAGTATAGGACTTTCTCATCAACGAGAAAAGCCTGAGGCTTGAGGGCAGTGCGGATGGCGGCTGATGTGAGGCAGGGGGATTGTGCCGAATTACTGCATCTCATCTCGCCTGGTGTAACAGAGACTCGGCGCAGATGGGGGGGTTGGAAGTTAGGACCCTCAGAAGGCCTGTGGAGAGAGGACTCACAAACATGCTCTCTGATGCAACACAACAGCCGCAATCCTGCTAGAAAAACAGCTTCACAGAGTTGACTTAACACGGAGGTTAACTTGAGACGCACGCAGACATGCACGGAGACGCGCACGTGTCAAAGCATGAAAAACCAAATCTAAAGCAGTCATAGAAAGGACCATGCAGTCGAGTTATCACAAATCCATCGGGTTGACATGTAATCTCATACAACCATAAAGACGAATGGAAATTACCCCTCCCCCCAACCCACACACACACACACACATACACACACAACATCATGCAGACACACACACATATCTCAAGATTCAGATTGAGATATGTGTATTCAAATTGTAAATCCTATCCTATCTATCCAATTATTCTAGCTAACTGAAGACAGTGGGTGGGGGAGGAACATCGCGTTCGGAAAAACCTTGTGTGTTCACCGAAAGTAGCTTGTTGTGACCCTCATCTCTTGATCTAGCGCAGCTTTGATTTCCCGTTTCCTGGCACGCGCTGAACTCGCCGAGGAATATTACGCATATCAAAGAAATGCTCGGGCGGGACGGGAGGGCGAGAGCAGCCGCCTCGGTGCGGCGGGAAAAGGGTCGTGTGGGCCGGCGACGCACAGTCACTCATCAGGCGCCCGCGCTCCACCTGACATTTGCAACCGCGCCGCTATTACCGAAAGGACCCCGACTTTCCCCCGGCTGACATTTGGGCCCTGAGTGAGATATATCAAACATCACACAATCCAAATAGGGAGCGATACCTACCTCTGCCTGCCTAAAGGGCTCGCATTATAGCAGGGAGAGACAACCGCGTGGAGAGCGGCGCGCGTGGGGAGTGGCTGGCGGAGGGTTGGCTGGCGGGATGTGTGGGAGGAAGGGAAGCTAACGGAGGAAGCATCTCCATACTTTAGAGTGGGACTCATGGTGTATTTATAGAGATCGTGACATGACATACAGCGGTGCGTTTGTTTACTTTACCCAGGGGGCGGATCAGACGGCGCACTCAAGACGCCTAATGATCACGGCGCTGGCTAGTGTTCCTCGCAGCTGAATGTCAACTGTGAATAATCTCCACCTGCATGTTGTTCATTGATACAGTACATTGTTTGTGCCCAGACCAGGGTCAAAATACTGTTTGATTATACTTCCATGTACTTTTTTTGTCACATTGCTCTTGTTCGGCAGAATGGAACCAATGGGCTTGTTCACAAATATACAACCCCCACCCACCTGACACTCCAGGCAATATTTCAAAGTATTACAATCAAATATTTAATTTGCATGTTCTCGCATGCAAGTCCAGACCTAATTATTGAAACTCACTTCTATGGTAGGTTAGATTAATATGTATCTAATGAGAAGTTATCACAGGTAAGGAATACAGCACTGCATGTAATTGAAGTCTCCCTTGTTCAAAAGCAAATCCTATAAGTGATTTTTCTTCTGGTTAAAATCGTGACGCTTTCACAGGGCTTACGCTATCACTCCGGATTTCCATTTCAAAGGGGCAGAGAGAGGGAGGAGGGGCGAGGTGAAACATGCGCCAGGAACACGCCGAGTTCAGATGAGACCGGCTCGGCCTATCAGGAGCCATTTTAGTCAGATGGATCCGCCGTTCGAGAGAGGGCACGGTGGAGAGGCCGGCTTGACCTTTTCAGTATTCATCACCCGATTGCATCTCCCAGTCCCTAAACCAATCAGGAGGGAAGATTTCCAGGTCAACATGACCGCCTCAAAGAAAAGGTCTCAGTGAGAGAGTCCAGGGCAGCTGACATAGTCGGTAAATAAGACCCTGTATCACTCCCGGGTCGGGCAGCTTCGGGAGGGCCGGCTAACACAACGACCTTTCTCCAGTCACACTTTCCGGGTCACAGATCCACGCCTGGCCTGAACAGGATTCCAGTTGCGTTGTCGACAAGGCAGTATGTGTCGCAGGACTGACAGACAAGGTTTAAATGCTGTTACACTGTTGTGACAGTAAACGGCGATGCTGCTATGCCTCCGAATAAACGCTACTAAATACATCAAGTGCACTGTGGAAAGCTGTAATACCTCTAAGATAGAAAGAGAAGCTCCTGACACAACTGTTCAGGTATTCCATTAATGGACACGGATTAGTTCAAGTAGTACCAAATATTTGATAAGCCAGCCAACGTTATGATATTGATCGTTCAGTCTTATTTAATCCTAAACATATCAATTTACCAGCCATTGATTCCCCTAACTTTGAATCCTCCCTTCAATTGCCAGTTTGGATTTGAGGATGATTTAATCAGCTGAACAGGGAGCGGCTCAGACAGTGTTCTGGCCTCAGCCTCTCTGTGGGACTAACCTGCAGAACTGATGGTATTTATAAAAGAAACCCACCTCTACCAATCAATGGTGAGTGAACAGTTTATGGCTGCCAGCCAGGAGAACATGGGGGAGAGAGGGAGTGTGTGTGTGTGTGTGTGTGTGTGTGTGTGTGTGTGTGTGTGTGTGTGTGTGTGTGTGCGCATATGATTGTGAGTGTGTGCGTGTGTGTGTGTGCGAGTGTGTGCATGCGTGCGTGTGTGTGTTTGTGTATATACTGTACATGTGTGCCTGTCCTGTATGTTTCTGTGTGTGCATGTTTGTACCCTATGTGCTTTTCTGTGCTCTCAGCAGCCCAAAGGCGAGAGCTGTGAGGTGGCGTGGATGGGAGGAGCCTGGACGCCCTCGCTGTCGGGCAAAGCCTCCATCGATCCCCGGCGCCAGTGGCAGATCTGGGACCTCCACCGTCCCCTTCCCGGGGGCACCGATCACGGCCCAGATACGAGAGCTGGGCTGGGAGGACACATCTCCAAAATATTGTTCATTTCAACCCCAACCACCCCTCGGCAGTGCATCACTCTGAGGCTTTCAAAAACCAGGGAAACTCACTAGGAAAGAGCGCGGATCCGAGAAATGTCTATATGCAGCCACCGTGCGAAACAATCACCACCTCCACAGTCCATGACTTGCCTTGAGTTTGTCCTGTGTCTTGGTAACACTTGCTTGATAGGAATTGGCTCTGCCTGTATGCTACAGTGAGCTGGAAGCCATCTTGCAACACACCTACTGTACTGCCCACATACCGTAGGCTTGCATCAGGGCAGAGACTGCAACACACCGACACCATGGGTTTTTATAATATCTTACCTGACTTTAAATTCAACAAACAGACACGTTTGTTTACTTTTGTCCCCTGTGCATACAGTAGCTCACAACAACAAGTATCCTTGGCCTTTGGCATGTCTATTCTTTCACAAGCTTTGATGTGCAGAAGCCCACAGCTCAGTTATTCTCTCGTCACACTCTCACCAAACCCCCACACTGTTTATTCAGTGGAAACCCAATAAAGAATTCCTTTGAGGCAGAGTAACAGTGCAGGAATGGCTGCGGCGTTGGAGCTGCCTGGCTACGCTGAATGACTGGGACTGACTGGAGCACAGACAGTTTCTTATTGCGACTCTGGGCTGGCACTAATGGTCAGGAGTGGCCAGTAATACTCTACTCCGGGATATTTAATCGCCTAATCAATCTTAGCCCGTGACAAAGGCTCCTTAACGTCCTCTCTCTCTCTCTCTCTCTCTCTCTCTCTCTCTATCTCTCTCTCTCTTTCTCTCTCTCTCTCTCTCTGCAAGAACATCTCTGCCTGAAATCTCCTGCACATCTCCCCCTCAAGACCACTGCTGGGCGGGTGGAGAGGAGGAGGGGGAGGAGGGGGAGGGAGTGTTTAATCTACTGATTCAATTCCTGCCAATGCCTTTCACTCTCCTTCTCTGTCAGGGAGGGCAAATGGAGCACGCGTCCCAAAACACCCAGACAAAATCACATTTTCTCACAGCTCCCTTTCTTTCTCTATTTCATACACACACACACACATTCTCTTTCTCTCTTTCTTTCTCTCTCTCTCTGTCTATCCCCACTCCATTTTTCACCTACTCAATCTCTCTTTCTATCCTTCTCTTAAGTACCTTCTCTCTCCCTCTCTCTCCCCCTCTTTCTCTCTCACCAGCCATCTCCCCCTCTCTACCTTCCTAAAAAATGAAGCCTTTGAATCCAGGAGAGATGTGAGGGAGTCAGCAGGATGTGGACAGCTCTGGCACCAGCTCTCTTGGTGTGGTGGGAACAGTTCGCCGTGGAGACGTCTGGAAGCCACGTTCTCACCCACGCAGCGGCTCGCAACTTCTCAAAGCCCGGACAGTCGTCTCTATAATTATCAAGCTCTGTATAGATCTTTGTTTAGCACATTTTCATTAGTGATAATGGGGATTAAATCTAAGGGCTGAGAAGTTACTCTGACAGTAAAAACAACTTACCATAGAGCAGATGCCAAATGATAAATTATTTACCATGCCCATACATACAATGACAGGTTGTGTCCACACTAGCCAATTACTGTAAGAACTTCAGTGTAATGACTGGAGTGACTAAAGAAAGTATCAAGTCCAAGTGTATGTTTTTGTAATGAAATTAATTTCCTTCATTACCTGGGCAAATCACTGTATAATTCCCTCCCATTTCTCCCAACATTCAACCGTTACTTTCAAGTCATCACCAACTGCAAGCTGGGGAATGAAACTACACTTTTCGGGCAACATGCCTGTAAACATGATGTTTTTTTCTGCTGTTATGATGACTTATGGCTATGACTTAAGTCTGTTTTCTTGTTATCTTTCTAGGAGTGTAGGACATGACAGTTCTACTGACCACCAAACAGTTGTGATATTGTGGGAAACTGCCTAAGGTTGGAATGCGGGATCCTTCTCACACCCTGTTGCTCCCCATCCCCCGCGACAGGCCAGGCCAACAAGCCACCTTCCACATTCACACAGTGAGACAAAGGAGTGAACCTATTTGCCTTGTTTCTTGAATAAAGTGAAATGGCTCCATCTCCACCATGTGATGCAAACACCACATGAATAAGCCCGGTGACCCAAGTTATTGTGTGATGCACTGTATTTGTAATGCAACTGTACTGTGTGTTATAAATAACTGATTCTATGCTGCTAAGTCTACCATAGTCAAGTCTGGTATCCATCTTTGGCTAAAATCATGAAGCAGTTGATTACGCATGTTGTGGAAACGTCATATCATGTTGAAACCATAACCGGGATATTTGATGATTCCAGAGTGAATACAGAATGTGAGCTCTTTTTTACGATGGTAAAAGGTCACACCTCACCCCTGCCCCTTTGAAAGGGATCAGACAAGGACTCTCTTTCTCTTGTTCTCTCGTGCACTCTCCTTCAACTCCAGTAACTTCAAGTGTGTGCCTGGTTGATAAAATCAGCCTGTAACTGTGGAATGCTGAACCGCTATCTAAGAACTCTGAAGTCGACACAAGGCTTAGGAATTCCCACCAACTCTTCAAAGATCCACCTCTGGCGAGAGCAGAGGTTTTGAATGGGATACTTGCAACTTGTGAACTTTGAAACTGAACTTTGAACTCTGCGAACATCAACTTTGCGCAGCAACGCTACTATTACTGTTCCAGCGGGAGCGCAGGCGCGCTGCCCCCTTCATCAAACCGACCGACCATCAGTCACGTGCCTCCTCCATGCTTCGAGCCAGACAAACACCGCCCGGACAACGCGCTTCACACATCACTGTAAGGTTGAAATCCATGCGTTCTCTTTGATGTGGGGTGATGCCAAAGTGTTGTTTAAGCTTAGAAGATTTAGGCTGTGATAATCTATCTTTTGTTTAATTTCTGCTGTGTTTTCATATTGCCACATGTGTTTTTCCATCTGTTATTGAATTGTGTTATAATATTTTTTTTGATAATTTATTAGTTTAATTTCAATAAATATTATTAACTTTTGACCACGTCCGAGCGTCATCACATTATCTTAGGTCACTTGATTGAGTCGAGAACTCCTCCTGCAGACTGAGATTGATGAATAAATTAGACTGTTGATAAAGGTTATCGTGTTTCCCTGTACAAAACAGAGTGGTGCCCCATACGAGTTGATTTATTGCCTTAAATCCATTTTCCTTCATATTTGTGATAACCGCGGTATAATCATAGCTCTGGTCAGACCGGTCATAGTCATAACTCTAACCCTAGAACTCACTACATCTTACAGGATTGTTGAGCAGGTGTCTGTCTGACCCAGCATTCAATGCTGAACCTATCAACAAGCTGAGTCACCCACCGGGGGAGAGAAAAATAAAGCGTGGTACTGTATAAAGCATCTGGAGTCTCCGTCCGCCATGTTGACAGCCATACCAGAGGCTGCGTTTGTCCTCTTGCCAGCCGACTTGCTTGACAGATTAGCATACATCTATTTCTCCTCTTCTTTTCATCTGTGCTGCCAGGGCCGTTAGCTTTGTCACGCGCAGAAACATGGGGCCTGTCTGCCTGTCTGCTTGTCTGTCTGTCTTTCAGTCTGTCTGTATGTCTGCCTGTCTGTATTCCTGTCTGCCTGTCTGTCTTCCTGTCTGTCTGCCTTCCTGTCTGTCTTTTTGTCCGTCTGTCTGCCTTCCTGTCTGTCTGTCTGTCCGTCTATCTGTCCGTCTGTCTGCCTGTCTGTCTGCCTTTCTGTCTGTGTCTGCATGCCTGCCTACCTGTCTGTCTGTCTCCCTGTCTGTCTGTCAGTCTGCCTTTCTCTCTGTCGGTCTATATGTCAGTCTGTCTGCCTACCTGTCTTCCTGTCTGTCATTTTGTCAGTCTGCCTTACTGTCTGACTTCTTGTCTGTCTGTCAGTTTGTGTGTCTGTCTGTTGGCCTGGCAGTCTGCCTGCCTGCCTGCCTACCTGTCTGTCTGTCATTCGGTCTGTCTGCATGCCTGCCTACCTGTCTCCCTGTCTGTCTGTGTCAGTCTGCCTTTCTTTCTCTATTGGTCTATATATCTGTCTGCCTTTCCTGCCTACCTGTCTGTCTGTCTGCTTGTCTGTCTATCTATCTGTCAGTCTGCCTGTCTGTCTGTCTTTCTTCCCATCTGTCTCTCTGTCTACCTGCCTGCCTGCCTGCCTGTCTGTCTGTCTGTCTGTCTGTCTGTCTGCCTGCCTGTCTGTCTGTCTGTCTGTCTGTCTGTCTGTCTGTCTGTCTGCCTGCCTGTCTGTCTGTCTGGCTTTCTGCCTTCCTACCTGCCTGTATCTCTTTCTGCCCAGCTTGTAAACCATTCACACTCAGCATGATTAGGGGCCTTGGACCCGGAGATGTTGGTGGCTCTTGAGCCAACACCTCCCAGAGGACTTCCCAGCAAAGCTGCTGCCAGAACTACAGAGAAGTAAGTAAGAAATAGCATCACAGCGGAGAGCCAGCCAGATCCAGCCGCTTCTTAATGGTATTAGACTCAGGAGAGTGTAGAGACTCTTGTTAGAAATCAACTGTGTGTGTGCGTGTGTCTGTGTGAGTGTGTGTGTGTGCGGGCATGCGTGTGCATGTGTGTGCATGTGCGTGCGTGCATTTTCGTGCATGTGACCATATGTGTGTGTGTGTGTGTGTGTGTGTGTACAAAACTTTACAAATGACCACCCTCCACCAGAGACTCATATTGACAGTCTGGATCCACAGGCAGGCAGCAAAGGACGGCGGGAGCACTTAGTCACACAGTCGAAGTCTGCATAGATCAAGAGCTAGACCGCACATTCCCTGGCCCACTTATTGCAATCCCGCCTGCAATGTGTCGCCACCACCCTTCACTAGTCATTCCGCATTACATTCAATCAGTCATAACCTCAACAGAGAAGCCCTGGGGGATAATCAACAGAGCTGGAGCCGCTGCCCACAGCTCCCCCGGCCTGTCTTATTATCCCATCACATCAGTGTGTAATAGTGTGCTGTAAGTGCTGTAATAGAAGTGAGATTACCCTCGTGTGGGGTAAAGTACATAGGGCCGAGGTAACTGTTGCCTCCCCCCCTTCCGTGTCCCCTGGCATCCCTAAGCAGGGGGGTGGGTTCGGTCGGTGGGGAGATGCAGAGATCCCCCCCACGTCGGAGATTAAAGAGGTGACCTTTATTTCCCAGGGGAGGGCTCAGAACACGCACCCCCCAAATCCCTGCTGAATGATGCTGAATGATCATGGGGGATCATGGTGATGTGCTGGATGATGCACAGTCCGGAAAAAGGCCCCCTCCTCTCTCTCTCTCTCTCTCTCTCTCTCTCTCTCTCTCTCTCTCTCTCTCTCTCTCTCTCACTCTGTCCGTCTCTCTTTCTTTCTTTCTTTATTTCTTTCTTTCTTTCTTCCTTTCTTTCTTTCTTTCTTTCTTTCTTTATCTCTCTTTCTCCTTCTCTCTCCTCTCTCCCTCTCATTCTCCCTTTCTCTCTCTCTCACTCTCTCTGTCTGTCTATTTCTTTCTTTCTTTATCTCTCTCTTTCTCCCTCTCTCTCCTCTCTCCCTCTCATTCTCTCTCTTTCTCCCTCATTCTCTCTCTCTCTCTCTCTCTCCACGGAGTGCTTTTATCAACCAGACGGACGGTGTTGTTTCTTAAGCAGGCAGCCCATATCCATGAGAAGTGTCAAGGACGGTTGGAGGGTGTATAAGGTGAGGCAGACAGACAGCAGAACCACCCCCCACACACACACACACTCCTCCACCTTCCCCACCTCATCCCACCTGCCAATCCCCCAGAGTGCCGAGCAATAAAACAACAATAAGGAGAATCTCCATCTTGGGAGCCGTATCATTAGCTGACGGGGATTTCATTACAACACGGGGTCCTCCTCATTCAAAGCAGGAGCAAGAGACCATAGCGAAGCAAGAGACCAAAGCCAATCATCTTGTATTGACATTATACCGAGATGTATTTCCACAGGTAATAGAGAGTTGGGATTTTAGTGCCTGGGAATTATGCAGTATACATCAGCGGAGTGTTAAAACTGTTTGTTTATATTATCATGTAGTGACACTGGTGTCACAGGTATTTCAGCTATAATACATCTCGTCACCACAGGATCTCAAGGTCATCACAAAAAGATACACACTAAAGATTGTACATCTCTACACAACAGACCGGGACAGTTATTCCAATTCAATATTACAGTGTTTGATGTAAGGTGGTTGGACTTAAAGTGTATTAAATACAATAAGAAGAAGAAGAAGAAGAAGAAGAAGAAGAAGAATTATTATTATTATTATTATTATTAGTATACTACTACTACTACTACTACTACTACTACTACTACTATTACTAATACTACTACTACGAATAATAATGATAATAACAACAACAACAACAATAATAATAATAATAATAATAATATAATGCCCGGACAGCCGAGGGTCTCAGGCTGCGCTCAGGCTCATAGGGGACTAACAGGTCTGGAATATAACTCAGAACCAGACCAGGCAGAGCTTTAAAAGTTATCAATAAAATAAAAAGTCAACTCTAAAAACTACAGGCAGCCAGTGAAGAGAGGCGAGGATGGGAGTGACATGGTCTCGTCTCCGAGAATTAGAATGTCATGACCTTGGATTGGATGAACAATGTAGAAAATCCACTAGACAAAAGCACTGTTAACTACTGCACAGTACACCCCTCTATTCAGCTGCTGAAATGTACAGAAATGTACTTGAAACAGTTCTGCAAAGAAGCATGAATAGAAATACCTTTAAAAAATGTTCCAGTGCAGCCTTGTGTCTCAACGGAGTGTAGGGATGATCGACCTACAGTAGATATTATACCCTTCCAGCCTCCAGCCTCCAACGGCCACCACAGACTAAAGTCTGGCGACCCCATACAACATTACACACTAAAAACACACACACTTTTCTCCAACCCCCTTCAGCCTGCTCCAGCCTCCAACCTCCTCCAGCCTCCTCCAGCCTCCAACCTCCTCCAGCCTCCAACCCCCTCCAGCCTCCAGCCCCCTCCAGCCTCCAACCTCCTCCAGCCTCCTCCAGGCTCCTCCAACCCCCTCCAGCCTCCAACCCCCTCCAGCCTCCTCCAGCCTCCAACACCCTCCAATCCCCTCCAGCCTCCTCCAGCCTCCAACACCCTCCAGCCTCCAACCCCATCCAGCCTCCAACCTCCTCCAGGCTCCAGCCTTTTCCAGCCTCCATTCCCCTCCAGCTCCATACACCCCCTTCCCTGGCCATGTTGGGGCCCGAGAGAACACACACATAGTCACGCCTGGATTAAAAGGAGGCCAGTCTTCTTCCCAGCTGCAGCAGGGGAGAAGTGTAGACACATTGGGTGAAGGCTGCCCCCCCCCCCCCCCCCCCCAGCCCTCTTAACCCTGAACACACACACACACTCTCTCTCTCTCTCTCTCTCTCTCTCTCTGTTTATCTCTCTCGTTCTCTCTCTCTATTCCCCTTCTATTACTTTTTCATCAGAGGATATAAAGAGAATGTGTTCCCAGCGTTTGGTGACGGTGTGACAGACTGAACTAGTTGGTGCCAATGATAAAAGGCCTGATTTCTTCAATAAATACAGACTCACTAAGAGAAGGGAGCATAATAATTGGACCGATAACTTTTGCCGCAGTTTCCTCTTTTCTCAGCAGTTTATATGCTAAGCAGGTCCCCGAGGGGCCCTGGTCTTCCCTTTAATTTCAAATCATTTTTTATAATCAATGTTCTTTAATCTAAGAGAAGTTATTAGAAAGCCTGCTCTACATATTATTTCATTTTTAGTGTATGCGTGTGAGTGCACGCGCATGTGTGTGAGTTTTGTGTGCGTATGAGTGTGAGAGAGTGTGTGTGTGTGTGAGTGTGTGTGTGTGTGTGTGCGGGTGTGTAGCTCGCGCCACGTCAACAGCTCCAAACGAATGGAGCAGTAAATCAAACGGCGGCGCTGATGCATCATTTAGCGGGTCGGACGCGCCACAGGAGAGAGGCGGCGGGCGTGGAGCCGTACGGCGGCGCCAGACGCCCGACAACATCCCTTCACCTCATCCCCGCTGGAAGGAGCCAGACCCTTTCGGTTTTCCTTTCAGCTTATTGGATCCGTGGAGCCTGACCCGCAGTCGTGGCCTCGACCTTGTAGCTGACCTTGCTCCATGTCTCCCCCTGAGGCCGCTCCATCACAGGCCGCCGCCCGGACGAGCCTCCGGAAAGAGCCGGAGGGATGAAACGGATGAGGCTAAAGCCGTGCGTTAGCTTGCTCCTCAGTCAGGGCTGCCAGCCACGCGCTCTGCCTCTCTCCGTCAGCTCCCCCTTTCTCTCTCCCCTCCCTATCCCTCGCTCCTCGGCCTCCCTCTGTCTCTCTCCCCTCCCTATCCCTCTCTCCACTGCCTCCCTCTGTCTCTCTCCCCTCCCTATCCCTCGCTCCTCCGCCTCCCTCTCTCTCCCTCCCAACCCCTCTCTACTTCGCCTGCCTTCATCTCTCCCTCTCTCGCTCCCTCTCTCCTTCTCCTGCCTCTCTATCTCTCCTTCTCCCTCCCTATCCCTCTCTTTCCCTCTCCCTCTACTGTATCTCTCCCACTCTCCTTCACCTGCTTTGATCTCTCTCTCTCTCTCTCTCTCTCCCTCCTTCACCTCCTTCTATCTCTCCCTCTGCCTCTCTCTCTCCCTCTATCTCTCCCACTCTCCTTCACCTGATTTTATCTCTTTCTCTCTCTCCCTCTCTCTCTCTCCCTCCTTCACCTCCTTCTACAGTATCTCTCCCTCCCTCCCTGTCTCTCTCTCTCCCTCTCCTACTCAGGTGCCAGTGTCCTGGGCCGTGTGCTGTGTTTACACCAGGTGCAAATTTTTCCTGCGGCGCGGTGAGTTTACATAGAAAGTCAATACAATTCGCGCAAACTGGGCGGCAGGCGGCACGGGTGGTGAATCGCAGAACCATGCAGCGACATTTGCAAAAGTTTTTTTTTTTTTTTTTACTTTCTGCGGCGGATTCGCGCAGCAACCCATGATCCCGCCCGGTGTGAACACAGCATAAATGCCTGCTACCTGCTATAAAGCAGGTGAGAAGTAGCATGCTACTTCAAAACTGTGCCTGCTACCTCTCGCCTGCTATATTGGCGAAAAAAACGGTGAATCGCGTAGCATAGTTCAGAGCATGCTATTGTCATGCTATGTCACTGTTCAGCAAAATTTTCAGGACAGCTGTCATGGCCGACGCCGGCGGGGCAGAGCGAATTCGTTTTTAAATGTAAGTATCGACCAAGCCCCCAGGAATCGAAATCTAAAGTGAAGGCCTATTGAACCGCGCCATCTTGGCTAGATTTGTAGTCACTTGGCTATTTCCGGTTACTTTTGACTTGCGCAGTTGAGCTTCTCTGGCCGACGCGCGTCCACGAAAAAGTTCACATTTCTCTGAAATGTAGACGCGCGTTCCCGGCTCTCCCCGCTTTGATTTAGCAATGAAAACCGGCTTGCATATTAACCTGTTTTTGTCAAATATATCAATTGGAGAAATTATTTTTTGATCCTGGCATCTTAGTTTTAACAAGTTAAATATAATTGAACATGTTTTGTTTGCTAGTAGATGGTATTCATTCCGTTCGCGATAACGTTATTGCAGCCAGGCTAAATTCCTCCAGGGAGCCAGTGACAGGCGAGTTGAAGAGCTTCACTCCCCGCCAGCAGGAGCTCTGGCCGCGGCTACCGCATCTCGGAAAACCCGCTGAGTTCGTGGCTGCTATTTCACACTCGCCCTTGATCAATCCCAATACCGATCCATGGTAATAATGAATCAATCGTTCAGATCAGATCGGCAGTGCTGCATGCATGTTACAACATCATTGTTAGCTTTATTAACATAACCATAGCCTACATTTATCTCTCTAACGTTAGGCTATCCATCCGACATCCGGTGATAAACTGGAGTGATCTTTTGACAGCAATTATTAGCCTTTTCCAAGAATGGACAGAAATGGGATATTTTTAGAATAACAGGAATCTATTCACATACAATGTAAAGGAGTTGATGTGTAGCATGAAGATGAAACGATACACTGAGTTTGGGTGTTTCAGTCAACGTTGGCGTTCACCGCTTCCAGCTATCGAATGGCCGACTGGTGTGATGGATAGCCTAACGTTAGAGAGATAAATGTAGGCTATGGTTATGTTAATAAAGCTAACAATGATGTTGTAACATGCATGCAGCACTGCCGATCTGATCTGAACGATTGATTCATTATTACCATGGATCGGTATTGGGATTGATCAAGGGCGAATGTGAAATAGCAGCCAGGAACTCAGCGGGTTTTCCGAGATGCGGTAGCCGCGGCCAGAGCTCCTGCTGGCGGGGAGTGAAGCTCTTCAACTCGCCTGTCACTGGCTCCCTGGAGGAATTTAGCCTGGCTGCAATAACGTTATCGCGAACGGAATGAATACCATCTACTAGCAAACAAAACATGTTCAATTATATTTAACCTGTTAAAACTAAGATGCCAGGATCAAAAAATAATTTCTCCAATTGATATATTTGACAAAAACAGGTTAATATGCAAGCCGGTTTTCATTGCTAAATCAAAGCGGGGAGCAAAAGTAACCGGAAGGCCAGAAAAGCACAACTGCGCAAGTCAAAAGTAACCGGAAATAGTCAAATGACTACAAATTTTGCCAAGATGGCGCGGTTCAATAGGGCTTCATTGTTGATAGCGGCCAGTGAATGGAGTGGCTGTATCCAGTTTATATAATACATCCATGGTATCGACTTAATTTGTCTATGAATTTTTTATTTTTTTTCTGTCAGATATCTTAGTTATAACGACACGGACCTACAAATGGAGTTTTGTGTATATATGTGGGGTAGAAATTAGATTTCGAGAACTCACAATGTCGTAGCTAACTAGGAGCCCTGTAGCCATGGAAACTTAGCAAGCTAGGTTAGCCAGCCAGTGGAGTGGTCGTGTACGTAACAACGTAACCCACGCATTCCCGTCACCTGACTCGAGTAGCATGCTACATTTTCTCGCCTGCTATATCGTTTTCATGGAGTAGTAGGTACTAAGTAGCACGCTACTTCTCGCCTGCTATATGGTAGGTAGCAGGCATTTCGGACACAGCCCTGGTTAGCCATGCAGCAGTCACCCTTTGATCCAGACGACTCCAGATCACAGCTGGAGTACAGGCCCCGTGGTTGCTACTGCATTTGTGCCTGTGGAGAATACAGATCACCCTCCTACATGGCCTGAACCCTGCTGCCCTCTCCTCTCATCCCTTCTCATCTCCTCTTATCGACTCCTCTCCTCTTCCTCCTCCTCTCCATCCCATCTCCAACCCCCCCCCTCTCCCTCCTCTCCCCACATAAGAAATGCATTTTGTATTTTCTCCTATTAGAAAATGAATGAGCTTGTTATTCATATTCTTTAACACTCTCTAAAGTTATATTTCTCTTAAGTGACCAGTGTTGCGATGACCTATAATACTGTTGAAGTTGACATCATTGCTGGTGTGAACTATTATTGAAGTCGACATCATTACCAGTGTGAGCTAATACAATTGAAGAGGATATCATTGCCGGTATGAGCTACAAGTAATAGTGCTGAAGTGGACATCATTAATAGTGTGTCAGAGTGAGGAATGATAGAGGCTGGCAGATTGATGAGCGAGTGTGTCGTAGCGAAACAGTTCTGCACCTGTAGTGGAGAATGCCTCCACACTTCAACCAGTCCAGCTGTGTGAACTCCCAACAAAACATCCTCCATCATCATAAACACAGTCACTGTGGATGGAGCGCTGCTGGAATGAGTGATCATAGCACACAGAAGTGAGAGGAACACACCAGAATGCAAAAGAATGGAGGAGTCATGAATTATAGAAATGGAGAAATGCCAGGACCCTTCAAATGAGAAGCACCTGCGAGGTGCAGGTGGCTTAGTTGTATGTGTTTGTACATTAAGGCTCCCCTATTATGAAAAACGACTTTTTCACATCAAATCAAATCCAATTTTATTGGCAACACAATGTGCAATTCTGTGGTTGTGCACATTTGTGATGGTCAGAGGGGGACACAAGCCTTGTTGAAGAGGCTGATGGCCGTGGGGAAGAAGCTGCCTCTGTGCCGCAGCTTCCTGCCTGAGGGGAGCGGCGTGAAGAGATTGTGGTCGGGTTGGGAGGGGTCAGTCGGCATCAATCTTCCTGACCTGCTTCAGGGCCCTGGAGTTGTGCAGGACCAGGAGGGAGGGCAGGTTGCAGCCGATCACCTTCTCGGCGGATCGGATGACACGCTGCAGTTCGTCCTTGGCTGTAGTGGCGGAGAACCAGATGGTGATGGAGGAGGTGAGGATAGACTCACTGATGGAGGTGTGGAAGGGTACCATCATTTTCTTTGGCAGTCCGAATTTCTTCAGCTGCCTCAGGACATAGTGGGGCACAGAAAGCGGAAGGAGTCAACAGTGGTCACTGGGGTGTCATTCAGTCATCACACTGGGGTCACTGGGGTGTCATTCAGTCATCACACTGAATGACACCCTAGTGAACACTGTTGACTCCTTCCGCTTTCTGGGCACCACTATGTAGGGGGTAGGAGGGCTGGTTTCTTTCTAAAGTCTACATTCATCTCCACTGTCTTGAGAGCGTTGAGCTCCAGGCTGTTTTGGCCGCACCATGACAGCAGCTGGTCGATCTCCCACCTATAGAGATGAGACCGATGAGGGGGGTGTCGACTGCAAACTTCAGGAGCTTGACAGACTGGTGGCTGGAGGTGCAGCTGTTCGTGTACAAGGAGAAGAAATCAGCGCATTTCATACACAGAGGCAAAACAATGTGCTTTACAGAGAGCAATGGGGGAATGGACATAGATCCTACCCCTGCATCCAGAGGAAAGCAAAATAACAGTTCACCTGGGGGGCGAAAAGGTGAGCTGTAAAAATTATTCCCTGACCTCTCTCAACGAGACAATTGAGCAAGCTCCTATAAAATGCTTACATGTATTGGCTAGGAACATTTACAGATCACTAAACATGGGCTAAATACTTATAAGAGAGAGAGATGACTATCAGTAGAGTAGTTAATTGTAATCTTATTATTAAAGGGTTGAATTGTAGTGGTATTCGTCTCCCCAACCTTGATTTTCTTATGAACTCAATTCACATTTCAGGCTTGTAACACACTTTGCTTTCACAGAGAAACAATAACTGTCTTTTCCAGTGCTTTCCCATGTGCCCTTCGCCCGCGTGCGTCCTGGGTGTGTCGAGCCTCGGAGCTCTCTGATCACGCCTCACACTTTTTCACACCTCACACTCAACACACTGAGAGAGCCTGGATGCAGACACACACACACACACACACACACACACACACATACACACACACACACTGTACACGCATGCACACACACACAAAAAACAAATGCACGCACGTACACACCCACACACACACACATACAGTACACACACTATACACACATGCACACACATGCACGCAAGCACGCGCACACACACGCACACACATGCACACAGAAACACAAGGGCATCTCTGCCAGACAGCAGTCAAACACTAAAAAGAGCAGCTAAATTTAGGAAAAGCATGGTCGCCATCCTAACCTTCTCTGTCTTCGCTGTCTATCACACGTCGCGAGGAACTCACACCGTACAACACTGTCTGGGCCTCAAGGCCAGCGGAGGGAGATTGACAGCCCTCTCCTCTCCCCCCTTCCGAGAGCTACTGTGTAGAGGACCTATTCAAATCACGGCCATGCACCTTGAAGCCTGTGTGAAGGACAGACGTCTCCCCCGCCCCCCTGCGGTCACTCTGTACAGTAGATGTGACGGTCCAGCACTGTCCTGTATGTGGGACAACACAAAGGACGCGCATCAGAAGCGCCGTCATCCCGTCCTGTCATCCGGCCCTGTGATCCAGCCCTGTCATCCCGCCCTGTCGTCCGGCCCTGCGCTCTCCATGCTCAGGAAGCTGCTGTATCATTAGAATTCCAGGGGCGGACTGCGGAGAACGACAGGAACATTGGGCCACGTGGGTTATCATTAAAGTTCACTCTCCCAGTCAAGGTGGGATCAGTCATCTGTAGCGATGTGGGTCGGGCCAAACACACCGTTACAGCCCTTAACCTTCTGGAAGTGCTAGGGGTGGAGGAAAGTCGACGACAGCATCAACAATATCAACAACAACAACAACAACAGCATCAACGACACCATCATCATCCACAACCAAAACAACAGAAGCAAACAATATAAAACAACAAAAGCGACGACAGAAAAAGCAAAAACAACAGTATTATTATTAAAAAGCAGCAGCAACAGCAGCAAGCAGAGGCTGATGAATGACTCCTGGCACAGAGAGGTGAGATCGAAGGGATTGATCTGAGCCAGGGGATCTCAGCCCTGTTTTTGCCCTCCTGTCAAACGACTGCCGACGGGAGATGGATGCTGTCTGTTCAGGCACTAGAGTAATGGAGAGGGACAGGGGGAGATGGGGTTCACGCAAACCCAGCAGTGTGTTTGTGTGTGTGTGTGTGTGTGTGTGTGTGTGTGTGTGTGTGTGTGTGTGTGTGTGTGTGTGTGTGTGCGTGCGTGCGTGTGTGTGTGTGTGTGTGTGTGTGTGTGTGTGTGGAGAGAGAGAGAGAAAGCACCTCTCGACGAAGATCGAATGATCGAAACGTTGTTTGTTTAATAAAGAAGTCTATAGTGTGAAATGGGGGTGCGGGCTCCACTCTCTCTACAATATGATCTACATTTGACCCAGCACCCGCCGGCGATGTGCGTATAGTTACACTTTTCACTATGTGTGTACATGCACGCGTGTGTGTTTGTGTGTGTACAGTAGGTGTGTGTATGTGTGTCTGTGTGTGTGTGCGAGGAGGCTACTGATGGAGTGACCTGAGTGATCCAAGTAAGTGACCTGAGATTAAAGCGCCTCAGGACTATCTTAATGGTGGACAGGATTGAAAGACTCCATACACAGTCGCACAGAAACACACAAGCAGATACTGTACCTAACCCACAGTAGTCTAGGGTCAGTTCTGGGGGGCAGTAAGGATGGATTGTTAGAGGGCTCAGTGCCCCCTCCCTCCACTCAGACTCCCTATTCTCCTGACTAATGTTCCTGGACATGAATATGCATCTGTTTTGGGAATGATGTTCACACCTTTGACACGGAGCATACAAATTGCCAATTGCTCTCAGCTAATGACACAAACATTAAGCTTCGTTCAATTGCCATTGACTTGCAATGCTCCAGATTAATTGTGTGATCGGCAATTTTAGTCGATGTTTTCATTGCAGGGGGAAGTGATCTGTGAATACAGATTGTGGGGAAAATACAAATTGCGTTCACATCCTTCTCAATCTGCCAAACACCACCGGTCAAACAAAAAGGAATGAGCCCTATTCATCTCTTTCTTTTGAAATTTGTAGATAATTAAATAATCCAAAGCAGAAGATAGCTCTAATGCTGAACAGGAGGCACTTTCATAAAATAGGACACTTTGAACACTGAGCCTGTATAGTGAGTTCTTGGACTGTGACCTTAGAGTTAGTATTCATCTCATTCTCTCTATCTCTATCTCTCTCTCTCTCCCTCTCTCTCGATGCTGTTCACAATTTCTCGATGCTGCAGAAATGCTCAGAATGGTTTTCGTAAAAAAAAAAAAGAAAAAAAAGATGCTCAGTACGATAACAGGGTGTTTCTCTCTCTCAGATTAATGACTAGTTAAATGCAACCGGACAGCGGCGGAATTAACAACAGCTTCACCCCACAGTCCCCCCCCCCACTCAACCCCCCAACCCTCAACCCCGTCCTCTTGTTTTTTCAAGAATCTGCACCACTGATATCTAATTAGAAAACTGCACCATGAAATTGTGCACTTCGCAGTTTTCTTGCCATCGGCTGGGCCATCCTAGAGACAAGAACAAGCGGGAGAAGTCCTAGTTCTGTTACAGGAGGACTCGCAGCCACACGCCCAAATCCTGGGGATGGTTACTTCTCACAGCTCCTATATGCCAAATGCATTTAGAATTATGCGAAATACATGATATCTCTCACCTACAACCCTGCTGCTTAATACCTAGTTAAGAAGGGTAGAATGTGATAACAGGAGAAAATACCCCTTACAACCAGTCTAAGCAAAAGCTTATAAATAAGCTGGAGGAATCTAGATGGGGGTGTCCTTCAGAAGATCCACCGGGTGGAAATTCCGGAATAAACCAGCAATCACAGAGAGCCAGTACCAAGTGGACAGATGAGGATAGAGAATGGAGTGGTTTTGCAGACAAGCCAGAAGAATGGTCCTGGGTGGAGCTGACGGATTGTTTTCTGTGAAGAGGAGAGAGGACTGGGAGAGTAGTTTTTCTGCTGTCCACAATCATCCGATTCATCTGTGTCACGGCCTAACAGAGATGTGCGGGTACGGGAGTGGAGTTCTTTTTGAAATGGGCCTGGTTGGGAAACACAGACCTCTGCAATCATCAATTCAATCTGTTCCCTGGTTGTCTTACTCCTCATGGCCAGCATCACACAACTCCTACCAGGGAGGAAACAGATCGAACCTGTAAAAGCACAGGGCCCCAAGCCAAGGACTATAGGGTGGAATGCAATATACAAGGACAGCACAGCATACAGTAGTGCTGCAGTACGGAGTTGAATATAAAGATGTAGCCACAGTAACTGTATTACTCACAGACAGTGTAACATAAAGCCAGAACAATGGGAACAGACAACCTCACGCTAACCTTAACCAGTCATTGTGTATGGAGTTGAAGGTGTTTGTTGATAGTTGTAGACTAGCTACGGGGAGGCCGCTAGCTGGGACATTTCCAGTTGTGTGAAACGTAACAGATAAGGTGCAACTGGATGGTTCAAATGACATTCTCTGAGTGTCCTTCTCGTCCTCCGCCATGGCGCTCTCCTCTCGCTGATCTCTGCCACGTCCCCGACGTTATGTCCCTCCCTTGCCAGGCCAACCGCTGTCACAGGAAATAAATTGCCTTCGCTCCGAACAGGTCAAAACAACCCAGAGATGTCATTATTTTCACTGCAATTGATCATACCTTGAGAAACAAAAGTCAATAGTTTCTATAATTGCAATGTCTCCAGTTCCCGTGGAGCACCGTCCTTCTGAGAGCCATTCTGTATTCCACCTATTTTCTCTTCATGCCTATTTTCATATTTCGAGGAGTGTTGACAGCAGAACTGTAACTGCATAAAAGGTTAATAATCTCCAATCCACACATTGTCACATCACAATGAAGCTGAATTGCAGTAGGAATTATCTGTTGAGTACAACAGACGCCGTAGGATTTTTGAGTTGGAGAAACGTGTGCAGTAATGCCAAAGCTCTCAGCATGCAAAGGTCATCCTAAATGTCTGCTTCTCTGCCTACATATTAGGGGCAGTTGATGTCACTCTAAAATGAAGCAATCCCACCTGACATCTGTTTCCTTGTAAACTTGGGTTTCCAGTGGTATTTGGATGAACTGTCCTCTTAACATTCACCTTTTGCAAATGTTGTCCATAGACATGAAATCTCTTCTCTGACCAAATGCCATTTGAAGGAGGAATCACTAGAAGGCCATAGTCAAACTTGAAACACAAAATTTTCATATGAGTGAACTATTCTCCTTTGAAGAGATGAAAAGCATCAAAGTTCAGCTTGGAACAGGTTGGACCATGTCATGTCTCATCAATGTTTATTAGTCTGTGTTGTAAGCTGTGTGTTTGGCTATAATACATAGAAACATAGTTTCATATCATGCAACTGACTTCATGCAGGACCCCCAGCCCTCCTATTGGACCACATTAGAAAGGATACAGAAACACCACTAGAAATCTTTGGCTCCATGAAAGAATATAATATTGGGCTCCCAAACCTAGAGCTTATGATAATAATAATAATAATAATAATAATAACAATAACAATAACAATAATAATAATCATAACAATACAAATAACAATAATACCACCAATAATAATAATCATAATATTGATAATAATAATAATAATAATAATAATAATAATAATAATAGTGGTTTATGGGGGCCCCTGTCAGTGCAGGGCCCTTGGAATCATCCTAGCCTTTCCCCCCTTACGGCTCACCTGGATACAGAGATACTGACTCACTCCCTCTGAGCTGTTCACCTACAGTCCTGCCAAATCTGATCTACAACTGTTTTTATTACATCATTTGCCAGCCGCTGTATGTTGCACATATGGTGAAGCCCGTCTCTCACCCAAGAGATCTCATTACCCTCCCCTTCCCCTGCAAATACATAATGATAGACACACACACACACACACACACACACACACACACACAAACAGTTACATTGTGTCAATATCATTAATCCCTAATGTAACCATCTGCTCTTCTCTGAAAGTCCTCTATGTATAGAATGCTAACCAAGGCCTGGCAAGAGGCCCTCACTCTGCACCTCACATGCATCACAGCTAATTAACGAGTTACTTGGGAGAGAGGCAGGATTGATCTCTAGTCTGTCTGATGGGAAATTAAAAATGCCTAACAACCTTGAATTACACCCAGCTAATGGAGACAGAAGCCCTGGCCGGCAGGACAGGAGACGGGATCCTGCCAGAGCACATGCTCTACGGCTGCAGATGAGATCTATAGTAGCTCCACACTCCCTCCACATTTTTTAGAATGAGGCTGCTGTAGGTGTATTGTGGACTATACACAAGTTCAAAGACCACACCAATAACTGACATTGTTTAAGGAAGTTTACTGGAATGATGAACAGAATGGTCGACAATAATAATGAACAGAATGAATGGTTGATATTAAACAAATGAATGACAGAATGAATGAATGAATGAATGAATGAATGAATGAATGAATGAATGAATGAATGAATGAATGAATGAATTAATGAATTAATGAATTAATGAATTAATTGATTAATTAATTGAATTGAATTGCAGTATTTCTCAGTATACACAACAAAATGGAACTATGCACACAATTCTGAAAACTTGAAGCTCATGTATCAACAAGTGCTAGAAGGATTCTCCCTCATAAGGCTGCATGAGATAGCTGGGCACTTTGAGGCCCCTCTGGTCGAGATAAAAACTGCAATATACTAGTAGTACACTAGCAGTACGGTGTACTAGCCAGGACACTGAAATTCTAAAATAATAAATTCACAGTGTCTCATGCGGTCTGTTAAGAAAATGATTTTTTGGGGTCTTGCTAAGGCCATAACTATTAGCAGAAAACCCTGAATATTTAACTATGAAAAAAGTTATCTAATGCAGCTTTAAGCACCTTTTTTTATTATATTTTGCTAGTCTAGTACTTTGGCTTCAGCACTAGATGATGATCACTTGTTTAGAGGGGAGATGCACTTGTGAGTTCAGGCGAGTAGTACAACACTGACTACCTACTGTTCGGTAAACATAACATTTGCACAACACTAAGCACATCACATTATTCAGCACATTCTGTTCACCTGGAAAACCATGGCCTTCAAAATGCCATACCCTAACTACAATAGACCCTTTTCCCAGCAGCCTTTTGACATGTCATAGCAGGGTAAACGCAGATGTAACTGATCAAATTAATTATAGTTCCAATCTATTTAGTGTGTTTTAGTCAGCATGCACAATATCATACCCCTGGCCCTGACCTAAATGCAACAGGGCCGTTATTAATGTTAGTAATTACACCAGTGTATTACATGTCAAAATGGCTGCTGGGAAAAGGATCTATTGGTCTCACTCACTTCTCACCGCAAACTCAATTGGCAAAACACTTCAATCATGTGTCAAAGAGGCCTCAGGCAACCTCTACTCTGTTGGGGAAAATTTAGAAAATTGAAAAAATGGAGCAGCTTGGACAACAGAGATGTTCATTTTTCTCATTTTACTTATGTATCATTGCAATTACTGTGAGTTTTTCCAAATTAGGCAACATCTGTGTGTTCTCATCACTCTAACAATGTTGCAGTATCAACTTTAAGATTACAATATGACCCTGGGAAGCTGGGTTGTGAGTTTAGCCCAATTGGAGCTCATTGGATAGACTAACTGCATTGTTGCATCAATGCAATATTCATGTATATGATAGTATAATTATCTAAAGTATATTGTATGACAATAACAATGGCAACAGTCTTTATACATTACTGTATGTACTACAGTATAATACCAGTCTGTATATAATACCAGTCATGTACTATAATACTGCTACCTACTGTATTTTGGGCCAATAAATAAATAAAATGCCAAAAAGGAGAAAAATAATTATATACACTTTAATATGTAACATGGCCTCCAGAAGCCAACACATACTGTAAACAGTATTTTGATGGTAGTGCTATAGATTTGTCACACCAGTGTTTAATTTGTGCTCTGTAGGAGAGTCATAATCCTGTATCATTTTGGTGAGAATAATCTGTTTTGAGAAGAGAGAAAATGTTTTTGAGTGGTGTTTAATTTTGAAAGAGTTTCGTGGAGTTTTGACAAAATACTTCAGTTTTGTGTTTAGTTTCGAGAAATTGAGCTGTACTTTCAGGAAACACGTTTAAACTCTTGGGAAAAACTAATGAGCTTAGCTAGTGCATCCAGGCAGGAGCCTCTACAGTATGTGGCTGTGGCAGAGGAGTGCCTTTGGTTATCTGCCAGGCTTCCCAGAGCTCAGCAGATCCCCTGCACCGTTCTGTACCTGGCAGAAAGAGGAGCTCAAGAGCAGAGTACAAGATGGGGAGGGGGTGGGATATCAAAACAGAGGAAGGAGAGAGAGAGCAGGTAGGCTAGGCAGCTGTATAAATTATACTGTGGATAATAGGCAGGAAGCTGCCTCAGGCCACCGGGCCTGGTGTAACAGGTGTGTCTAATTGAGTTGACTGGCAGGGCGTGGCCAGGTGGATCTGGTTTGATTGATGACTCCTGTACCTCAGTTATGGTGCTGTCACAAGAATGAAATTAATATTCACCTCCCGTTCACTTCGATGTGCGAGGGAAGAGACAAATGAAACATTTGCTTCTGGTGGCGAAATAAATTTGCCTCGTGGCCTTCATATGGAGTTCAACTTTGGTGAACTTTGACCGGCAAATTCGCAACCTCAACCAATAGCAAAGATGTGGGTGTGGTTGACTAGTCTTGGCTGTAGTTTTCTCTATGGTAGTGAGCCAAGGTGGCAGGCGCTAACTTGTTAGGCCTACTACTACTCGCGTAATTTTCTGATATAGTTGATAAATCTGTACATGTAAAAAAAAAAAATCAGCAAATATCTTACAACAACAGGATTGAGATAGCTAAGGCAGTTCTATTTTGTGGAGCTCCGCCCCACAGGGCTAGCTCCTATTGGCTTGTAAAACCTAGCTAGCTACAGTTGACTGAAGAAAAAAACCCATACACGCACTTACAACCAGGTCCGGTGCCCCAATGTATAAGCAGGCTTCGCCTGCACGTCTGCTCCTTGAAAAAGTTCAACTCGCTAGAAGACTGCAAGTGATGAGAAGAAAGACCAGGGCGAGACCGTCTGGTGAGTGGCGGTCCGCTCCTGTCCTTGGGAGAGGCTAGGACAGGCTATGTTACAATGTAACCACTTAACCGGCTCTCCCTTCACGTACCTCTCCTTACCCTCGGCTGTGATAGGCCGAGTGTGGCGGAGAGGGGGCCAATGCTTGTTTGGGTTGTTGGTGGTTACTGGGTCCAGCAAGAGTACATGCTGTAGTGCAGTCGTGTAGCTCCGCTTATGCTAATAGGAGCCCTGTGTGGTGGAGCTCCACGAAATACAACGATAGTTACGTATAGAGCGTGTCACCGAGGTTCCACCATATTAGCATCGCATGTTCATTTCCCATAGGCTTTACAAAAAAAAAAAAGTCTATGGGAATTACTAATGGGATGCTAATGTGGTGGAACCACCCCCCCCAAACAAACAGGGGTCACTGACACGGTATATATTGTAACCCTAGTTTTATGAGTGGAGGGGGGCAGACTTTACTAAAGCCGCAGTTTGCTTGTTGAAAGTTTGTTTCGGTTAGGAGCAGATGTGCAGGCGAAGTCCGCTTATACAGTGGTGCACCAGACCTGGTTGGGCACAGGTGCGTGTATGTTTTTTTTTCTTCAGTCAATTGTAGCTGGATAGGGTTTCACAAGCCAATAGGAGCTTGCCGTGTGGGGCTACGATCCGCTCATAGAACTAGAGTTACAATATGTAACCATCATTTTGTGTGGTATTTATGGGAATCTCAAAAATCTCCAAGCATTAGCCTAGCTAGCTTAAGTTGTCTGGCTTTCTCAGTTGTGTAACAGCTAGCTAGCCAAGCCATGTCGTAGCAGACATAGAAACAGGCATTATTTTGATAAACTAACCACATCGTTCAAATCTGCTGGTTTGCTTTCTCGCATGAAAACATATCAAAACTTAGTAAAGTGATAGTCTATACAATATTGGCAGTTTTGAGAACCACATTTACAACAATGGCTGCCGACTCAAACCCTAACGCTCTACAAACCATTCACCTGGTGAATATAAATTTCGCTCATGTGTGACCATACCTTTATTCTAATTTAATTTATTGGGTTGAGTTAAGGCCAATGTCAAAGAGAGAGAGAGAGAGAGAGAGAGAGAGAGAATGGGATAGAGGGAAAGAGAATAGAGAGGAAGACAGAAGAGAGAGAAAGAGGAGAGAGCAAGAGAGAGAGAGGATGCCTTTTCCTTCATTATTGTAATCAAACTTCATTTTACTTGGAGGAGAACAGCATTAGCATTGAGCAGATTTAGTGCTGTGTACAGACTTTTTGATGGTTTGAACATATTCTCAGATATAACTCCTCTTGTCGGACCCTGAAAGCAAAACCATTCCCCCTGAATGACAGGGAGCCCCCTGGGACCCTAGCGACTGTCACAGCCGTCAGCCTCTTCAGAGACGCCTGGGAACTCACAGCTCTGCAGTAATAGGACTGATGCAGAGGAACATCATGACGGATGTCACAAGGATGGAGGAATGTTTTCCGGTTCCAAATGTTCGTTCTCTGTGACAGCAGCGTGATGGCTGACAGACAGACAAAGAGACAGACAGGCAGGCAGACAGACAGACAGACAGACAGGCAGACAGACAGTAGCTAATTAGCGTGTGAATATAATTGCTGCTGTGCTGTATAATACCTACTGTAACGTCTTGCCTAAGTATTGGGAAGCACTGTAAAGATGTGTAGAACCAGACTTGTATATTTCTACTTCTATCTGTAGTACCAATATACCAACACAGCTCAGTATGTTTACAACATGGATGGTCATGGAACGGACACAGTCACCATACCACACTTTAGTTGTGCGCCTGGCAAATTCTCACAGCATTTAGACACGCACAATGTGATTTAGCACAACAACAACAACAACAACAATACAAACCTCCTCCCCTGGCCCACACAGTTTCATCTCAACTCCAGGCCCTGGTTTGTAGGATTCACACTACACGTCTTATCAGGACAATATTTTCACGGCGCCCTTCTCCCAGTGGCTCTGACCTCGCTGAATCTCTCTGATCTGTATAGCACAGACACCAAGCCCGCATTGACAGGGCTGCAGCGGCATCCAGACCTAACTTAATCCCTTCTAGCTCTTCCTCTCTTCTCACGGCCCGAGCGTCACAGGCTTCTCTATCCGTCTCTCTTTCTCTCTGCCTCTCCAGCTCTTGCTCTCCCTCTTTCTACCCCCCCTCCCCAGTTTCTCTCTCCCTATATTTCTCTTTTTTTCTCCATCTTAAGGTTAAAGTTAAAGTCCACACCTGAGTGCGTGAAATTTGTTCTCTGCATTTGACCCATCCCCTGGGGGAGCGGTGAGCAGCAGCAGCGGTGCCGCGCTTGGGAATCATTTGGTGATCTAACCCCCCAATTCCAACCCTTGATGCTGAGTGCCAAGCAGGGAGGTAATGGGTACCATTTTTATAGTCTTTGGTATGACCCGGCCGGGGATTGAACCCACAACCTCCCAGTCTCTGGGCGGACACTCTACCACTAGGCCACAGAGCATCTCTCTCGCCCTTTACCAGAGTTTTTATATTATTTATCATCCTTCTAGTCTATTTGGCCATTTGGTATGAGAGACGTCCGTTAGGGGACCAGGGTTGAGAGCAGGAGAAAAATGTTGTCAGTGGACGCTCCAGCCACTCGTGTACTGTATGTGTGTGTTTCGGAAATTGCCGCTTACACTGTGTGATGTGTACACGTGTCTCACTGTGTGACAAATGAATGTGTTTGTTGTTTTGTTGTTTGTTTTAGACAACTGGCATAACTAAAACCATTCTGTCATTCTAATAAACGGTTGCTTTGCAGCAGATGCTGTATGCTGGCTGCTTCAGTTTTCTCTCCATGTAAAAGCTTCTTTGTTAAATTATTTATGTAGGTAAATGAACTACTACCACGGTCATCTTAGGGAATGGTATTACTGTAAGACCAGAAAAAATACATTTTCAGCTTAGATCCTAATTTCCTTTCAAAGAGGATTCCCTCCATCATCAACAATGCAAGTATAGTTTTTCATTTGACTAGACTATAAATGATTGAGCTCTATCTTGTTCTTTGGTGTTCTGAAATATATCTTCATTGCTAAATGTGGTGTATAAAGGAATCAGGTTAAAAGTGGTCTCTGGAGGATTTTTGTCCACAGCAGAGAGACTATACTGTACAGCAGATTGTATTTAGTGTTATATTGTCACCCATAAATAAGGC
Organism: Borostomias antarcticus; assembly: GCF_949987555.1. Classification (NCBI taxonomy): domain Eukaryota; kingdom Metazoa; phylum Chordata; class Actinopteri; order Stomiiformes; family Stomiidae; genus Borostomias; species Borostomias antarcticus. The sequence goes on from NC_140240.1 coordinate 12,736,179, forward strand.
TCTTTGTTGTGTGGTGAACCTAGAAGTTTTGGAGTTGTGTTAACTGTTGTTGATCGTTGCACTCAGCCTAACCCCACACACAGTTTATGTAACACCTCAGAGCTGGCGGGGCGGGGGGTGGGGTGGGGGGGGGACTTGACAGCGAGTGCTATAGGTGTGTTCTGTCCCACACAGCATCCAAGCAGCTGGTGGGCTATCCTCAACGCCGTCCATCCCCCTCACAGATGGCGAGGAGTGCCTCGGGTAAGAGCCCGGCAGAGCCCAGGATCTGAAGCCCGGATTCTCATGCTCCCGCCGGAAGACCTGCCTGCGCCCGCCATCCTGAGGGATTCTGGGAAGGGCGCAACAATAGATAATTAGTCAGGAACATCTGTTGGAGGAGGACCGCTGTACCTCGGTGGGCTCCACGTCGGATATCATGCCACGGTTGCTAGTCAGAGGGCCAGGCGTCACCGCTATTTACTTTGATAAATCATTTGTGTTAATTATGGGGGTCCACCTGTACACTGCCGTCTGGTGATGGTCGGGTGGCAACGCTGAAGTGCTCTACTAGAAGTTCAATCACTTCCCTGTAATGAAACAAGAAGCTAGCTAAATATAAAATGAGATACAAACTAAATTAAACTATTTCATTCTTCCTTTTTTTTTGTACTGGTCTGAACTTTCTTGGACCTTATCTCCCATGCCTTTTTAAATCCGTATCTTTCATCTCTCAACCCCTTCAATAAACGAGCCGTTTGAAAATGAACCCGTGCCCTGTGATCTAATCTTACCCCGAAGTCGATTTTGTTTGAAATGTGGACATGTGCTATCTCTGCAAATTACATCAAAAGCAAGAAAAGATAGCTTCCCAGATCCAGCATACTTATATAAGGGGGGGGGGGGCAGTCTGTTCTGGAGGAGGAGGTGCTTATCATCCTGCAGTGTTCAGCAGAGCAGAACGGTGTTCTCAACATGATGTACCTCCCTGTCACCTTCTGATCTGCGTCTGTCTGACTGCCCGTGTCAGCGGCGCTGGCAGGAAACACACAAACAGCCCATCAGCGCCTGGAACAGCTGAGGGGAAATGAGAGGAGAGACGTGTCCCTGGTTCCAATCCACCAACGTGACGGGCCATTGACCCCCTCTGAGGGGGAAACGCCAGAATGAATCCTTAATTTCGCCGGCATCATCAACCCATCCTACAACTCATCAGCAACCTTATCGGAGCTGACCCTCCTCCCAGTGCTCCAAACCTGTCCATTAGGCAACATTTGCTCTCTCCTCAAGAACTATTTACAGAGGTGGGGTGGGGCGAGGGGACAAATGCACACGCATCAAGAAATGGGGCCAAGGAGGAAAAAAAGCTGGTAGAAATCCATCAGAATGTCATTTTGTGAGTCTCTCTCTCCCTCTCTCCCTCCATCCAGATAGACATCAGCTCATTTCATACCTCACTCCCATTAACCTGCTCACAGGTTGCCAGGAGAGGAAGTGTGTTTTTTTCTTCCTCTCCTTCTCATCTACCCTTGCTCCATCCCTCTCTCCCTCCCTCCGTACCCTGACCTTCTTTCCTTTTCACACTTCTTTATTTCCGTCCGCCCGTCCGTCCGTCTGTCTGTCTCGGTAAGTATCACCACAGATCATTTCCTTTTCAGATGACGGCTGACCCCTGCGTTGACCTCCGGCTGATGTGATGATGATGTGGTGGTGGAGAGGTTCTCTGATCAGGCCCCCAGACACACAGACGTGCCGGCCAGCAGTAAAGCCAGACAACACCCCGATAACCAGGCCTGGACACAAGCACAAGCTAGAGTGAAGCAGGCAGCACCCTGGCCGGCTCAACAGTGGCTTCGGGGCGTCTCTACAGAATCATCCGTGGCATGGAATAAAAAACTCATAAGAATGAGATGTGTTCCCTGAGCTCCAAGCAGCAGCGAAGTCGATGGTATGCGGAGGAGTGAGTTTTCCCACTTCTTTGGGCTCACAGTATACATCCACTTCGTAACCACCACTGATGGAAAAAAACAGTTCTGCAAATGATCTATGCATCGTCACTTCTTCTTCAGGCTCTGCTTCACCACTGGTTCAAACTGGGCTGCTGTAGTAGGTAAATAAACCCGTCATTAGTATGTGGAGCACAGAGGGGAGGTGCTGCTGAAGCCCATCAGCCAGAAGGTCCTTTGAAAGGGGGATGAAGTGTCTCTACCTGGCAGGTGTGACCAGGGGCGGGGATCCTGGGGGAGTCAGGGGGGACATGTCCCTCCCAATATTTTGATTGGGGCAGTGGCATTCAAATGACCAAACAGCCGCGTAGGAAGATATCCCCCCAAAAAATACTCTTGCAAAATTTCAATGTAAATGCCCCCCCCCCCCCCCCCCCCCCCAAAGTTGGATACAGATCCCCTCCACTGGGTGTGACCACCTCGTTGTAGAGTACTGGAGCAGCTCGCAGGCTGTTGTGTTGTGTTGACACAGGCCGGGAATGAGGAAGAGGAGGGTGAGCCAGATGAAGAGGACGTGGTGTGTTAGGTACATGCGGGAACGCTTTGATACTAAAATTTCAGCCATCTGCGTGGTGCCCCGGAGCAGGATAATCCCATTATGCCCAAGGTCACAGTAGAGTAGACGTGGAGGAAGCGGAGCTCAACTTCAAAATAAACTGCTTATGGTTGACGAGTTACACAAAACGGCCGTCAAAATAACATGAAACCATGGCCTAAAGTGAATTAGAGCAACCAATTTAGAAACAGGAAATATCCGACATATTGAAAATGGAGGAAAAGACACAATTGGATCATGCAGTGTCGGCGAGGGAACTTTTTCCATCTAGATTTTTCCAGTTGGTCGGGGGTGTTTTCAGCATCCAGAGGTTTTTCATTATTCTCTGTCAGCTTTCATTACGAAGGGGATGAATCTAATTTCGCTCTGTGTATCTGACAGTTCCTCAGACTAATTCATCCTGTCAAGGTACAGTCTCAACAAATGTTCCAGATGGTGTTTATGTCTACCGCTAGCTTTATTCTTCATACCCACACTTCACACCATGAAGTGCAAGAAATGTGTATAAGTGATTGATTTTTTACACTCCAATCAACATTCTACATAACAATATATATGGAAGAAAGTCCAAGTAGATCGCGCTTTGTGTGCCAGGCAACAAAGTATACTTGTTCGGTAGTGTACTACCGAAAGCTTGCTAAGGTGTACTTTCAGGACTGTTCCATCGGTTACCTTAAATCAACTGCAGTATTTAAAAGCAGTATTTGGGCCAGGTCTGCTGCTGAGATAGGTGGTGTTTAGCCTGGGGCCTATTTGCTTTGCAGTTGTTTCCCCAGTCTAGAGTGGAACCGGATGTTGATTTATTCCTTTTTTCTGAACTGATGTTGTGCTGTGACATCCACCGAGTAGCTCACTAGTCTCAAATTAGCCTTGCCTCACCTCAAGTTGATAAGTAGATAGCTGAATCCATTTTCAGCCCCAACAAAGCTGCTAAAGCAATACTTATTTAGAGAATGTAGTCACAAGGCTAATGTAATGGCATCACCATTCTCCATGCGGATCTACTGTATTAACAGACCTATTAACATTACCACACCATTAACAGATATATTAACAAACTAACATCTTAATGATATTTAGTCACTAAAACTGGACTTAAACTAAACCAATTCAGTCTGACTAAATTCTGAGTCTAGCTACTGTATTAGTGTGCTACAGGTTTCAGTAAGTGAGACCAACAGCAGGAGCAAAAGAAACACCAGCACCTGAAAAGATGCAGGGAGAGAATAAAAATGCCAGTGCCTCCCATTGACCCTGACAAATCCCTGTATCCTCATGCTAAAATCCACAGTAAATGCACATTTTAAAGCTGATTAAAAAAATTCTGCCCCCGGACCTACAGTAGGGGGTTCGCATCTTTGTCACCTTTTCACCCCTGATGACTTTACACCCCTGCTTTGTGCTGTTCTTGGCTTTGTGGTGATTTACTAGATTCACACCCACTGTTGTTGGAAAATACTCCCATTCTTTTGTTTTGGTCTATTCAACTTCCTGAGACGGCCTTTTATGAGATACCCGGAGGGTTCAAGATGTGAAACAAAATGGATGAAAATTAATAGAATGTTAGAACACATAAAGATCACTCATTGAAGGATCGTGTTCTAACACTTGCAGGGCTGTAAAGTGCACAGAGGTTAATTCTGCACTCCAAGGGTAGATCATTGTTTGCAGATTGAAAAGAGCCTTTCTGGGGGATAGGTTTCATGTGTTCTCTGTCTCTTCTGTATTCTCCGCCACTGTGGATTGGCGTCTGATTAATCTTAATGAATTATGCAAATAGCCTTTATCTCAAATGATTTAGGAATGTTTCTGTATTGTTTTATTAATGCACTTTTGAATCACTCTGCATAATCACGGGGGGCCTTTCTCTCCCTAGCAGTGTTTGCTATTCATTGCCAGTTCTTTATTAAATCCTCGGTGGTCTCTAGAGGATTGCATGCAGGAATGAGAAATTAGTCATTACTGTAATTTAATGATTTATTTCCAAACAAGAGGCAACCTGGCTGGCAAACTGTAGAACCCTCTGCCCCCTGCTCTGCAATGCAATCCTCCTGAGTCAGATCCTTCCAAGGGAGCATGTCTCCTAAATTTTTTACTTAATTCATTATGTTCATTATCGGGAGCAGACACTGTTGAATATGCAATTTCAATTACAGCACAGAGTTGACTTAAAACAAAATACAATTCCCTTTTAACCCAACAGACTGTTTCAAGTTTTAAAACCACTTGGGTTCCAGTCTGGGTTTTCTCCCTCATAGTTGAGACATTCACAGTGGTGGAACCATGTACTTTGAAGAGTAGATAAACAATCTGGTCTCTTTTAGACTTAGCAATCTGTGAGGACATTTCTCCCAACCCAGGACTTTTGCAACAAAATGTGTTGTTGTATTCAGCTCAATGAAACCGACAGTTACAGTACATATTGTAACCCTAGTTCTATGAGTGGAGCGAAAAGGCTGCAAAACAGCCTTACTGACATCACTCGTGATGAGGAGGACTATCAGCGCTCTCAAATCACTGAAACTCTTACCCAACGTCAAATCGAGGAGCAAATTGCGAGGAGCAAACTGACACCAGCTGTCATTGCTCTAACAGGTTAGAAACAGCCGCACCAAACAACCCAGACTTGCTTACAAGAGAGGTGAGGAGGACGTTCTTGCTCTCTTCACTCAGACCGGTTAACGAAAGCCACAGATGCCAAAGTTGGATGACAAAAGTGGCCAATAACCCCACCGAGGCAGGCATTGGAGGCTTTCTTGAGCTGGGCAACGGAGCACAGACCCTTTGCTAGATGGCCGATGTAGACTCCACAGACGTCTCCAGGTCAGGCATAGCCGGGAGGAAACGAGGCCCAGGCTTGGAGGTTGACCCGTACAGACGGAGCTCCAGAGAGGCAGCCCCATCACAGCAACAACCTCTGAGGGGAACGTTGAGATGTTTAGCGGCTCTTACCAGTAGGTTCAGGAGATATTTTTCTTCGTCAGACGGAGGAAGGGACAGTATAGGTGCCGCTGCTGGGGCAGAACGCAGATATCCTCTCCCTCGTCTGAGCCGCCCTCCACGGGTCCAGGGTTTTAATCCCACGGCGGCGGCAGGCAATCGAAAAAGTGCGCTCGGCAAAGCCTCTCCAACGGCTCTAGTTGAGCGCAGGTCTGGCAATCAGGAGACGGCACCAGACCTGCTCTGGCGTTCTGTGGCCCCATGCAGCGGAAGCAGAGTGGATGTCCCACGTCGCTGTTGAGGGCGCCACAACCGCAGAACCTCAGGCAGACTAGGCAGCGCCTAGGAATGAGGGATGCTGCCGACTCCACAGTGGGTAGCTGGCTAGTCATCTTCTTCTTTATTCTCAGTCGTATACAAGCTGAATTTTTCTATGAGCAGTTTTGTGGTCTCGGACTCTTGGCACACTTTAATAGTGGTGCACCTGTTCTAATTGGTTGCAAGTGCGTGTATGTTTGTTTTCTTCAGTCAATAGCTGAATCCCAAATCGCGCACTTAGGCGAAAGTGCAGAGCACTCGCGGCCTTGTGGCCTTACATGCGCGTTCCCGCTAAGTCCACAAGGGCTCAGGGTAGTCCCAAAACGGAATTGCTAGGTCCACAAGTGCGCCACTGCCGCCATTTTGCGCACTTTAACCGCACTTACCGAAAGTCCGCAATTTCGCGGACTTAGAAGCAGAAAATACCCACAGTCCACCACGTCTCATGTGACACAGTGCTTGAGTGCATCCGAGTCATGATCCGAGTGCATCACACATAAATTATGACATTTGCCGATAACACAACATTGATCTTAAAATCCACATGCTGCAAACATATCCCACCCAACATCATTTTTTAATTATTATTAAATTAAAACAGACGTCAGTCGGTCAATTTGCAGAGCCGAGCAGAGAGCTGAGGAGCGCGTCAGAGTCAGTAGCCAATGAAAACAAAGTGGGAGGGGCATTGAGCTAAACTGGCTTGGGAATCGTTGGCGCGCAGCTGGAAGTGCTGTCTCATTTAATTCACGGCCCTGCACCCTCTGGCCCTTCCAGCTGACGTCATTTAAGTGCTCAGGCCTCAGGCCGCAAGTGCGAGGGGCCGCAAGGGTGGTTTGTGCACTCAGATTGGGATTCAGCTAATGTAACTACCTATGATTCGTTAAGCCAATAAGGAGCTTGCCCTGTGGGGCGGAGCTCCACGAAATAGAACTTCCCATTTAACATACATAAAGTCCATGAAAATAACATAAAAAATTGGCATCATTTGTGCATAGGTCAATACGGTGGCCCTGAAGTGTCACAACACAACACAAATCAAAAAAGTCACAAGTGTATCACATGCTTTAAAAAAAATCACACCACATAAAAAACGCACAACGCATTAAAAATAGGCACAGCACATTATAAGGGCACAACACATTTCTATGTATTTGAAGTCAAAATATGGGCATGGTCATTTTGGGGGGAAAAAGCAAACCCATCATTTTAACATACTTTAGCCAACTTGATTTTCACGGTCTTTCACTCACTATGATGTTTAGGACATCAATATTTTAACATAAATTCTGTTGCAATTAGTCATGGGTCAGACCTCATTTTGCCTGCTATTTATAAAAATCTGTCTGCCCTAGATGTTGGGTTTCATTAACTGAAACTGTATGTGTGTCATGGAGATCTTATTTTAGAGGACATAGTTATACTGGCATCGCCATCATGATGACGTGAGATCATTCCATTTCACTCTGTAGTTCAGACTGGTCTTCCAACCGTTCAAACTGATCCCACCCATCACAATCTAATATGGGGCTGGTTTGATATGGCTGTACCCACTTGATATGCTAATACAATGACTAACCCACTTTTCGTTGCTGTGATTGGTTGTATAGGTCTATCTAATTGTGTCCAGAGGTATTTTTGGTCTGACAGTTGATAACACCCCTTGGAAATTGAAAATAAACACAGGATTTCCAGACCCTTTGCATTTTTGCGAATTAGGTCAGTCGAAGCCAGACTAACAGTAGAGTGTAGGCTAATCTCCTGGAATGTCAGCCATGCAGGACCGATACACGTCACGATAGCCTACAGTATTTACATTTCAACAGTATTATTGTCAGTATTTACATTTCCTGAATATCCACATTATCATATCAGACGCAGCATCCCCTCACATCAGGGTCTCCGGTCCCAGAGTGAAGATGTACCTGTGGCCGGCGCCTCCCCCTGGCTGCTGTGAGTCGCCTGTTTCCAGCTGTGTTTAGTCTCCACAGGGCCAGGGATGGAGCTGCATATTGATGAGGTTATCAGTAATAATAATGGCCACGGTGGATATCTGTGTCGCCCTTGGCCCCCACTGATTATAGCAGCAGTTTCGCACCCAGGCTGGGTTAATCCTGTGGGGCGCTACGCTAGACAGGGCTCTCTGTCTCTCTCTATCTCTCTCTCCCTCCCCTCCATCCTGTCCCTCCCCTCCATCCTCTCCCTCCCCTCCATCCTGTCCCTCCCCTCCATCTTGTCCCTCCCCTCCATCCTGTCCCTCCCCTCCATCCTCTCCCTCCCCTCCATCCTGTCCCTCCCCTGCATCCTGTCCCTCCCCTCCATCCTGTCCCTCCCCTCTATCCTGTCCCTCCCCTCCATCTTGTCACTCCCCTCCATCCCACCGCTCGTGTCCCCTGCTCCAGACCGCTCGCCCTGAATCCCACCGCTGGTTTATATTCAGTAAGCTTTTAATGACATGCACTAACAACGCTTTGGGGATTTCTTGCAGGCAGCTCGTAACAGGAAATCGCTCAAACGTCTTTGTAGGCGAGGCGTTCGTTTAACGTCCATGATGGAAGCCAGCTTCTGTGATGATATTTTTTCACTAAATGGTTTACAACACTTTGAGTTGGTATAATACACAATACACAATGGCCACATTGAATACAATTAAAGACCCTCTTCTGAATTAAGGAAATGTAATCTGCTGCAGATGTCACAGTTTATCAAACATAATCTTTGTGTTGATCTTTATCTGGTATTAATAAAATTTGAGCTCTTTCACTGACACACAGCCAAGATTAATTCTGAGTGCTTTTCCTCTTTAAATATCCCCATGTTATTAAGTGTGGATATTTTCCATTCAATCCCTGGAAAATAGCTTTACACTTGACTTACACAAGTGACCATAAGTGAGTGAAGAGACTATGACAGTGACATGAACATGATGTTGTGAAACCAAACCATCTCATTTATGGCAAACAAACATGGTGTGATGCAGACCCCCACGTTGCATGTTTATGTCCATTATTTTCTTTATTGTTAATAACTTGTGATATTCCCACTATTTCTTTCTTTCTTTCTTTCTTTCTTTCTTTCTTTCTTTCTTTCTTTCTTTCTTTCTTTATTTATTTATTTATTTCTTTATTTATTTATTTATTTATTTATTTATTTATTTATTTATTTATTTATTTATTTATTTATTTATTATTCTAGTTCTCCCCAGTCTTTGTCTCCTTTATAACTTCTTCAAACTTTGTGCTAGAAACTTCATTCAAACTTAATGTGTACGATGTTTAGCTCTTTAACGGATGTATTCAGATTTTTGATATTTTTAAATAGTTTTTTAGTCATTTAACTTTTAATAGTAATTTTTTATGCCATTGAAACTGCTGGTGGAATGTTCAGTATCATTATGTTTTTAGAGTGGTGGCAGCTGTTGCTTTGAAAATATTCACACATTTTGTAAACTGCTGGCACTCCTACAGTTTTGAAAGCTCACACACAAAACGTTCACACAACTGTGCTGATTAGTACAATGTAAGTATCTAAGCTGTGTGACTAACAGTTTCTGAGGTATGATGATTTGTTTGGCAACTGTGCTCCCCATTGAAACGTATGGTGCTGCACTCTAGCTTTTGAGCTGCTAATTTTGCATTTTTACTCTTTTTCTAACTTGTCGCTATGCCTACAGTTTTAACAGCTCATACACATATTATAAACCAAAACATTCACACAACTGTGCTGATTCTTACAGTGTAAGTATCTAAGCTGTGTGACTTATAGTTTTAACTGTATGATGATTTGTTCGGCAACTGCGCTTCCCATTGCAACGTATGGCAATGCACTCTAACCCCCTGATTCCACTACCAGCGATCCGTCTACGATTCCAAACCGGCACGTTTTCCTTCAGGAACGCGTACGGCTTTAAACCATACTGAATGCGGCTTGTGCCCGTTGCGTCTTCCCAGTCCCATCAAAGGTTCCCACTATTTTGATCATCTCCATCGACGAACGTCGTCTTCTTCAATGGGTAAATCAACAAATTTCAACCTTGGCTTTGTTTATTGTAAAATAACTATGCTGTGCTTATCAGGCCCAACTTTTTCACAAGTTGGCTATTGTTTTCTGGCCGCCGTTGTTACTGATGATGTGGTCAATAACTAAGTATTGATTTGTAGCAGTAGATGCGTAGCCTAGCCTATACATGGACACCTTCAAACCAATTGAAAACTCACATTAAAAGAAAATAATCAATATAGATAAATATATTTTTTCATCGCCCATTATATATGTAAACAAATGCGCGTGCAAACAAATGTGTGTAAACAAATGCGCATGCCACTACTTTGGATCTGTCACCATGCGGGAATCCGGAAAAAATAGACTTCACTCCTATTTTCTCCAGAGAGCCGTTTTGAGCCGTAGAGAAAATGTGCCGTAATGTTTTGGGTTAAATTTAAAGACCTTGACTTGAACGGATGCAGCTTACACCGGAGTCCGTATGGCATCTTATCGTGCCGGTGTAGGTGCCAGATGTGCTCGGCTGCCAGATCGGCTCGGGATCCTTCCTTCGTCTGTCCTGCGTCTGCTGATGACGTCTAATCTGTTTCAGTAGCTAACGTTAGCTCTTCTGTTATATTAATACATCCATGCGTTAGCTAGCTAGATGACACTAATGTTAGATAGTAACGTTAACGTTAAATAAATTACATTAGCACTTTTCATCTGAAGCGACAAGTATCATTGTGAAATTACAGAGTAACGTAGGCTACTGATAGTCAGCCATCAGCTGATGATTGATTTATTCCTTCAGTTTTATTTATTTATTAATAGACTAAGTATTTGATAAGATAGCCTACGCTACTAAATAGCTCGATAGCAGCTGCTGTGTGTTCCTGCGGGGGTATTGCAGCCAAACGTACAAATAGACTGATTGTCTTGGGCTCGCACTCACAGGGAAGCTGTCTTGATGCTCATTAATGAATGTCCATGACTGTTTTTAGCCTAGGCCTACTGCGTTTGTCTCATGTAAAGCACCTTGAATTGCCCTAGTGTACTATATAAACAAACTTGCCTTGCCGTACTTTCCACATTAGACCTCTCTTGAATGAGTAGGCTACACCAACCATTTCGAATAGGCTGCTTATGTTTGATCAATCAACACTTTGTTCCGAACCGTTGTTTATGCAATATGCTAATTTATTTCAAGATAAAAAAAGTTTCGGAACAAAGTTCCTTTGTCAGGTTTTCTTTAAGGAACTTTGTTCCGAAACGTTGTTTATCTTGAAATAAATTATTGCATTTACCAGTGAGGACAGTGTGTGGGACCTTTCTTTACCTGCAAGCATGGTGCTTTGTCCTACGCACCTGTTAAAAATGTTTTACGGTGTGCATTAGCTTTTTTTGGTCTACTAGAACATGGCTATAAAAGATCATCATGTTAAAAACAGTCCATTTTAACTGATTCCTATGAGTTATTTGACCACCATATGGCTATTCCAAAAATGTAGACAATGGTTTGTCATCACTGATCTATGAGAATGTGTCTTCAATCCCATGCAGTGATAATCCCAAATCCCCCACCCCCCCCCCCCCCTGCCTCTCGCTTGCGCGACCCCCCACCTCACACCATAGATATCATAATTGCCTCACACTCTGAGGAAACGGAGACACAGTATTATGGAGAACTTTGAAATGTATTACGAAATACAACATTTCCTTTTAAATGGTGTTTACCACACACTTACCCTCGCCTCCCAAAACCCAGAGAGCAGGAAGGCTGTCATTCGGAAGGCGTCAAAGAAATACTTAATAAAAGGTTAGACACAGTAGGCCTATTACAGAATGTTGGTGTGTGTGGGTGTGAATGTGGGTGGGTGATGTAGGCCATTCGTTTGATAAATGTATCTATTTTTGGTACAGTAACGTTAATGAACAAAGATGTGAACTAACGCACAGGAGTGTGAGCATCACTGTCCTGTTCGCAAGACCTAACGTTACTTGCTTTAGTTAGATTGTCTGAGGTAAAAACATTGTGTTAAAGCAATATATACTATATCAGTCTAAAATAGCAAGAAATAGGCTTGACTCGTCTTTATTGTTAGCTAGCAGCTTATTAAGGGCTGGCCACCCATCCTTTCAAATACGGAATATAGTCCAGTAGGCCTACACATATTGGTCATTAATTGGTGAGTATTTATTGTCCGTAAGTTGCATGTTTCGATTCAAAAAAGAGAACCTTGTCTCAAAAGCCCTCCCCTGTATAAATAAAGGACTATTGATTATTGAAAATGTCAGTGAGTTGCTATGAAAATACTGTACCGAAGACAATCACAGAAAACTAAAATATCCTCCAGTGATATCCATTGAGATGGGTTTATTGAGATAATACTGACATTTCTAATCAAGGTTGGTCACCAGGCTTGGAAAAACATGAAAACAGTTGAAGCTCAGCTTTATGTTATTCTTGTCAGTTTGTGACTTCAAACACCTTCACATACTGCTGTTAATTGTTTTATATTTCACTGTGGCGTCTCCCTCTCCTGACATATCAAATATTAAAAAAAATAATAATAATAAGAGAAGACTTGATGCTCCAACAAAGTCACAAAAAACAAAACATAATAGTTTCAAATAAAAAACTAAATGAATATATATACTGTATATCTGCATCATATAAGGCTAAAAGGAATGAAAATGCGTAGGATCTAAACAGATCTTCAGTAACACTGGCATGATTCAGTCACTGAGCTCTCAGCGGTCGAAAGGGGGAAAAACACGTGGACGTTTCACATGATGAAGTTGTTTTTAGGGTGCATCTTGTGTAATCCACAGGTCATCATTTTTACTCGATAAATACCTTGGAGACTGGGGTCTCCCATTCCATTTGCAGAGGAAACACAAACAAGGTTTTGGTGGGCAGGGACTGTAACAGCTAGGTATTGGATTGGGTCTGATCAGTTGTCCTTTAGGATAATTGGTTGTTGTGGGGTCTCCAGGCCCGCCTTCTTCCACCCTGCAGCCAATCAATGGAATGTCCTTGTTTTTCCCATTTGTCCTTATTGGTCCCTGGTTTCCACCGCTCATGAACACTCAACCAATCAGATGCATTAGTCCCATGGTTTCTGTAAAGGAAGAGAAGTTCAATACCAAGTCCGGGGTGTCCTCGGGGACGGACAGGACTATCGCGTGACCTGAAAGAGAAAAACAGGAATTTGTGTCAGAGACAGTGTCAAATCAAATCAAACTTATTTATATAGTGCATTTCATACAAAATAGCAACACAATATGCTTTACAGAGAGGGGAGGTTACATACTGATCCGACCCCTCTTCTTCCCTGACCTCTCTCAACGTGACAATCAAGCAAGCTCCTGGAAAATGTTATCACTGTTAACACTGTGATTTGGGATATTAATGATTTGATAACAGTGGTAAAAGCCTCTGTCAATCCTATCCTGTTGGCTACTTGTGTGTAGGGAGATTGCGTAATACCATGTGGCTTAGTCATCCAGTCCAAGAGAGACATATTTAACTAAGCGCCACAGGGCCAATTTCCTGCACACATAGACTAGTCCGGGACTAAGACACCAGAATCTCCACTCACACAATCCTATTCTACTGTAGTCTAAGATTGGGCCATTTTACTTTGTAAGAAACAGGCGCAGCAGCTGTGTAAAGTTAAAAGAACAGCCTAGATCTTTCTGTCAGAAACACCACATCCTTCCAACGCTCAGACTCCCGGTCGACACTTCCATCTCCAAGCTGTCCTGCGCATCATCATCACACCGGACGCACGGGAGGACAGTGAAATATTACAGCAGGGAAAGAATGGGATTCTTCTATACAGCAATGAGGTTCATGGCTTTAGAAAAACCCAGCACATTATTCAGGCTGACATTCTGCTAGCATAAGTATTTCACTGCATATTAATCCAATGGGCTGTCATGAGCTCTGACATGTGCTGCCCTACTGTTATCATGGTCATATAAATAGGACTGTTGTCCTCCGTTTGGAGTTTTGCCCTTTAAATGTGGAGCACAAGCAACTTTAAGACCTTTAGTGTTATCGCTGGTGAGAACACAGACACACACACACACACACACAGGCGCACACACACACACACACACATGTTCTGGTATTTATTCTGAATACCGACACCTACTCTATTAGTGTCATTTAATTAACGGTTGGCGGGGGCTCAGTTATCTTGGCCTTGGTCGCCCCAGTGAGAGCAACCAAGTGACCTGAAGTGCAACAGCTCACAGCCCCCTGATCCCCACGCCCCCTGATCCCCACGCCCCCTGACCCCCACGCCCCCTGCTCCTATGCCATGTGTTCTCCTTTTCTCTGGCATGCCGACATCATACGCCACACTTGCTGTTCTGGGAGCCTCTGTTTAATCTTTACATCAGCGTTTTGGCCGTGAGAGACCGACGCCCGTGTCCATCCGCCCGTTAGCGCACTGACCCTCTACAGCGGAGTACATCACTGCACATACCCATTAGCATGCAAAACCATTAACGAGCAATTTGTACCAAATTTGTAACATACATCATTCTGCTTCAAAAAGGTCTAAACTTCACCACACAAATTTGTTGCACAGACAGTTGTTTGTTTGTGCCAACTTTATGGTCATTTGTTTTATATTTATATATATGGTGATAAATGGTAAATGGACTGCACCAGTGCTTTTATCCAACGTGCTTTACAATGAAGGCCTCTCAGTCACCCATTCACACACATACAAACACCAATACAAACACATACAAATACCAGCTTGCCATGCAAGGTGCTAACCTGCTCATTCGGAGCAATTTGGAGTTCAGTGTCCTGCCCAAGGACACTTTGACATGCCGTCAGGAGGAGGCGGGATTCAAACCGCCCACCTTACGATCCTTGGACGTTCCACTCTACCTCCTGAGCTACACTTACCTGTATATACAGGTGCATCTCAGAAAATTAGAATACTGTGATAAAGTCCATTATTTTCCGTAATTGAATTCAAACAGTAAAACTTTAATGTATTCTAGATCCATTACACAAAGTGAAATATTTCAAGCCTTTTTTGTTTTAATCTTTATGATTGTACAGTATGTCCAGTATGTTCATTTATACACTCATTACTTGGTGGGGGCTCATTTTACACAAATTACTGCATCAACGTGGAGTGTGGCATGTAGGCAATCAGCCTTGAAATATTTCACTACATGTGTAATAAATCTATAGTATATGAAAGTTTCACTTTTTGAATTAAATATATTATATATATTTATATATATATATATATAATTTTTCAGATTTTCTGAGATGCACCTGTATATACTGTATGTAAATAAATGACATTATCAGTTTTAATATTAGATATTAGTGTTTTTTATTTTATTAAATAGCAGATATTTTACAGATATTAACTGCATATCAATTAATATTTCCTCCATTCCAATGAATATTTCCTAACCCTACCCGGATGACAAGCCTGCACCAGCTATTAGCATCTGCTGTAGCCTATTTTTTTTTCCGATTAGCACTTTATCAAGTTATTTACAGCATTTTAATTAATATTTCTTAGAAATAGCCCAATGACAAGCCTATACCAGCTGCCTGTTACAGCCTAATCTGTTGTAGCCTAATCTATTATTTCGATTAGCATCTGCTGTAGCAGGATTTATTAATAATTTTCTGCCACCTAGGAAGTCCCATTACAGAGCTTGTCAGCAGCGCATGTTGAGGAGGGTGCATCGTTGTGATGAGAAGGGCCTCATCCTGCACAATTATCTCCATGGAATTGCACATTCCTTTGACGTGCAGCATTGAGTAGCTTACCTCATGCTGAAAGACTGCATTGACTGAACAGTTGAATGACACAATGTGCCTATTTTTGGACCTGTCCTATATGTTGATGGTTTGGTATTTTTTAATCTGTTTTGCATTCACATTTTGTCTTGCATTATGTCTTTGTATGATGTTTGCTTTGTCACAATAAAGTTAGCATTCTCAAAGTGGTATTGTCCTCTTCTGCTTCATTTCCATGTCCCTTGTAAAGGCTATTTCATTCCTGCAGGCCTTTTCATTTATTACATGTATTGATTTAAAACAGATCACAAACAAACAAGTATTATTTCAGTTTTCTATAAAATCATTAATATGTGGGGGGGGGGGGGAGTCTAATGCATCATTAATATGTGTGGGGGGGGGGGGGGGTCTAATGCATCATGGTCTGGTGCAGCTGCCCACCGGGAACCTAGGGTTTGCGTGTGGGTCTGGCCAGATCTGAGTATGGCCAGATCCCAGAGGATGTGGCATATTGGGCTGCAGCTCCCCGAGGACGGTTAGTTTAATCTCCGTCTGGTGTCGGAATTACAGTTGCAAACTGAGAGAGTCAAGGAGTTGTCTCTCTCCTTTGCATCGCCGACTGGCTGGGTTGGCCCACGAATCCTCAACAGTTAGTAGGGGGTGATTGGACACTGGTCAGGGTCAATTAGCTACCAAATTTGGTGAAAATGGGATAACATCTGAAAAAAAAAAAAAAAAGGAAAATAAAAACAAATCATTAGTACGTCAAAAGCTTGGCGCACTACAAGGCTGCCGACATATTGGCTGGCGCTCATATTGGCCTGCGCTGAAATGGATCGGTGTGGTATTGTGTCTGGTGCACTATTGGGTGGGAATCACTGAATAAAATTTGCACTGAAAAACAGAAGAGATCTGAGAAGTGGTCAGTGAACAGTGTATAGCTGCTGGGCAGCCATGCCAGAGCATCTATCACCGCACCACAAAGGCATCCTCATGGTCCGAATGCAAAAAATAGGTACTACATGTTTCTATCGATTTGGATTACATGTAGTCTTTACCTATGGTGTGAATCGGTCTCTCATTTTGCAGACAACTAGGAGATAACTGTGGTAGCTAACTTAGGGAGTGTTGCCGTATCGATCTGCTGTGCAGGCCTCTGAGCTGCTCTTCCTCTGCTGTCTTGGCTCTGCTCGTTTTGGGCAGCTCTAACACAGTTATCAGGGTAGTGGATCTCATTTCACAGTCTTTACTGTTGCCCTAAAAGCCCAAACTGCAGGGTCAATTTCAGCTCCCAGTCAGGTGCTAATGGGCCATGCGAAACAGATCAATAGTCGATACAGTGATTGAGGGCATCTTTCAGGCTATCAATCGATGTCCTTGGATGGGATGGAGACACCAGACGGTATCTCTGAGGCTTTTTAAAAGACCCTAGCCTCCAGCTTTTTCCAATCCCTGTTTTAATTTCAGAAAATCCATTCGGGTGGAGAGGCCACCCACATCTAGAGGGCAGCGAAACTCCATACAGGGTGTAAAATAGTAAATTACTGAGGATCAAGGACAGTGAAAGCCCAAGGACAAAGAATTCCACATGCATGTGTCTTTTCATTTTCAACATGTAGGTGAAGGTAAGGAGTCACGAAAGGAAAAAATACAAACAAACAAACAAAAGGCAATTATCCAAACTATCAGTATATAAGCTGTAAGCAAAAAAAAAAAATCGACACAGCTTTACTGTAAATTTCCCCAGTCCAAAACAGACTGCTTTAATAGCCAGGCTTGGCTGCTCCAATTCATGGACTTCAACTGGGATGAGGCTGGTGTGGAGCTAAACTGTTTGATAACAGGACGTCACTCTGGTTACTATCCACAACATCATACAAATACATCAATACCCATAAGTACAATTACACTAACATCATCCGTCACTTTCCAGCACTGTACCGCGCTGACTGGCAGCATGGCTGTTTATATGGAATGGTTTATATTTATCTGGGTGAGTTGAACAGCTAGGAGCAAACAAATTGTCAGATTTTGTGTTTTACTACACTGTATGTATGACTAAAACCTGTTCACTGAAAACTGGTTTTGCTGTTAGTATAGTTATACTTTCACTTTTTACAGTAGATATGTTTTAGCTTATATTTTCCTAACACAACAACTGGCAAACAAAAACACCTATTCTAATGTAATCATGTTGATATATTTCAAATACATTTCTATGGCATACTTCGTTTCTAGAAGTCTATAACCAGCAGCAGATGAAACACAAAAAGAAAGCTTCATTCAGTTGTTTATGCAAATATACTGTAAATTGTCATGGGTGAGGGAAAAAAAAGGTAAATGCAAGAAGGAAAAGGCTTCTTTGTGGTGGAGAAAATTTAAATATCTTCTTACATATGCCAGTTTGTCTGAGGCATTTTGAACGGATAGGATTTCATACAGCTTTGCATCCTATAATACACAATGCTTTGGACGGCGGTCGTTTGCATATAGCCCTGAGCCTCTTCCAAGGTGCCGGGACACAGGTGGCAAACCAATTTCAAAGTCTGAATGGAAAGATTTAGCCCTCCAACTTCTCTGAGTTGTGTGAATGTTGAAGTGGAAATAGCAAAGGGTCAGACCTAGCCTAACCTAACCTAACCTAGCCTAGCCTGACCTGACCTTACCTAACCTAACCTAGCCTAGCCTAGCCTAGCCTAGCCTAGCCTAGCCTAGCCTAGCCTGGCCTATTCTGGCCTAGTCTAGCCTAGCCTGGCCTAACCTAGCCTAGCCTGGCCTATTCTGGCCTAACCTGGCTGTCTAGCCTAGCCTGGCCTAACCTAGCCTAGCCGAGCCTAGCCTGACCTACCCTGGCCTAACCTAACCTCACCTATCCTGGCCTATCCTGGCCTAACCTAGCCTAGCCTAGCCTGACCTATCCTGAACTAATCTAGCCTAGACTACTACACACACGGACAGATACACACATCACATAATAAGCGGGAGGCTACGGTAAAACAGCTGCAGCTATTTCAAACTTTCAATGTCCTATACACTAGGGAGTCACACTCTTGACATAGTGACATAGTGGTACACAATAAAAACAATTCAATACAGATCTAGTAAATTTTCTGAGAGCCAACATGTCATAAACTATATACTGTATACATCAACGCCAACTCTCTCCACACCTTCCCTCTCGATTGTCATGTGAAATGGTTTCTGGGGTGTTCTGCTTGCTGCCTGTTGATTGATAGGAAGTGAAAAAGAGGGATTGGATGTTGTAATGTCTGAGGTGGGTCAGCATGGGTCTATAAACCTGTGGGTGCTCTCTGACATGAAGAGAGAGAGGGGGCTGTTCTGCCTGTCAAGACAGTCCCTGGTACGGGGGTGGATTCAGGGAAGCGATTTATGACTGTGAATCTATCCTGAGATAAAATAACCCCATCATTCCTTATCAACGGCTTTCCGCTAGGGCATAAATAGGACGGAGATCCCGTAATACAGTTTATCTAAACGGTCAGCGAGTTTTACGGTAACTCCAGCATACAGATGTCAGATTATATCTGGGCAGTGCGTGACCAGACATTAACTCTTGATGCTAGGACTGAGTCTATCTCCGTCGGTGCCGCCCGTCTCCAGAAACATATCGGTGACCGGGGACTCGGTATCCCAGAATCCTCTGGTGAGCCATGACCCGGCCAGCCAGCGGCACGGGGCTGCTGAACATGGAGGGAACTAGACGCAGAGCTGCCAATCAAAAAAAACATGTCTGCCTGCCTGTCAGTTTACCTCTCTGCCTCCATCCTTCCTCTCTTCCTCTCTGCCTGTCTCCCTGCCTGCTTCTCTGTCTGCATGCCTAACTCCCGGTCTGTCTGTCTGTTTGTCTGTCTGTCTGTCCGAAAAAAAAAACGCAGCCGAAAGCAGCACGACATGCCACGAAAGGACGTTTCAATTATCCCATTGTCTTCTATGGAAGCCCGTAAACTGGCGTCTTTCTGCCAGCAGCCGACAGCAGCCGACAACATTGCCCCGGGATTGAATTCGATTCGCCTCTTTTTTTATGAAAGGTGGCAGCCGACATATGATGTCATAAAGCAGATGAGTTGGGACTTAAAGGACAATGCTCGTTTTTGACAACCTGGACCTTATTTACGACATATTATAAGACGTTTGACTCACCGAGATCACTTTGGTGTAGTTCGGAGGCATGTAGAAGAAATTTGTCTGTCTGTCTGTCTGTCTGTCTGTCTGTCTGTCTGTCTGTCTGTCTGTCTGTCTGTCTGTCGACCTGTCGACCTGTCTGTCTGCCTAACTCCCTGTCTGCCTGCCTGCCTGCCAGCGTGAGGTGTTATTAATTATTAACCTGGCTAAAACAAAAGGTTGTGCCTGGCCCAGGCCTCCCGTCCACCATGAATAATGGAGGAATGCAGCTCAACTACAGGCGTTTGGTGAGTCAAACACCAGGCCATGATGGATGGCCCTGGGCCGTCACACACACACACACACACAAAGCCCAAACATGGTCTCGTATAACCTGTATTAATGTAGAAGTTGTACATCCTCACCCAAACACTGCTCTGTCTTGCTCATCTGCCTCAAAACCCACCATCACTTCAGCAGCTCGCGCTTCTTGGCATGTTGTTGGCTTGTTTGTTTGTTGTCTTTTTCTCCTTTGTTTTGCTTCTCACTGATTCTTTTGAAGTTACATCCAAGACTACTTCTCACGCTTCTCAAAGGCAGGGCCCGAACCAAGCCTGCTCTCTCTTCCTCTCTCTCTCTCTCTCTCTCTCCCTCAATCTCTCTCTCTCTCCCTCTCTCTCTCTCTCTCCCTCTCTCTCTCTCTCTCTCTCTCTCTCCCTCAATCTCTTTCTCACACAATCTCTCTTCTCTCATCCTGCTGCCAAATGCAAGTGGGTCAGGTGGAAACATGGCATGTTTCTGCACACCGATGAGCACCCAAGATGCTTAAGAACCATTTGGGGTTCCACCTGGTGTTCTTCCATGCTTGGTATGAGCAGGGATAGCTTAAACCACATAAGAGGAGAGAAAGAGAAAGAGAGAGATAGATGGGATAAGACTATGATAGATAAAGAGATGGATAAAGAGAAATGGAAAAAATACAAATGTTCTGTGATGATGATGATGATGATGATGATTGTTGTTAGTGAGGTGATTTAGGTCTAGCTAGTTTGTCTTAGTTTTGGCAGTAAACAGGATGGTGCATCGGTCAGGACACAGGAATGAAGATAAAGAGACTGGCGATGACATTCTTCTCAGAATTGTATTATGATCCAGCAGAGTAGTTATAGTTCACTCAACTGTCATCATCATCATCAGGGTGCATAGGCTACGTCATTTCCTATAACCAGACAATGTCAGTACTAAAGTGGTAGGCACCTAGAATGTCAGAGCCTTTTCTACAATGATGATGACGATGACGACGATGATGATGACGAAGATGAAGATGCTATGTGGGAAACCTGTCACCCACCTTGGTGGTCTTTACTTTGTTGCCTGTGCTACAGCTCCAGCCTTTCAGGTCGGGCAGGACCTTGCACTCCTCCCCGTCCATGCAGGGGTGCATCTGGCACCACCACTTCTGGGCCACGATGGAGGCTGAGGGGGGCGGGGACAGAAAGAGAGGACGGTTAGGACACGCCCTCCTCCTTCTGGGGGCCACCCAGGCCCGGAGGAAGATTTCTGTTTCTGTAAACATGTCAGAGAGAGTGAAGGGGGGGGGTGGCTTTTGATCGGGCCCTGACAGTAGAGATCCGTGATGTGTGTGTTTGTGTGTGTGTGTTTCTGAGAGTGAATTACAAGGGGCTGGATCAATGTCAAGCTGAAGAGAACAATGTACTGGAGGGGAAAGAGCAGCAGAGGTGAAAGAGCCAAGGTCTACAGTTGCACTGCAGAGACCTTCAGGAGTGTGTGTGTGTGTGTGTGTGTGTGTGTGTGTGTGTGTGTGTGTGTGTGTGTGTGTGTGTGTGTATGTTCTCGCGCGCACGGACCTGTGTGTGTGTTTATGTGTATGTGTGTGCGCATCTGTGTGTGTGTGCGTGTGTGTGTGTGCGTGTGTGTGTGTGCGTGTGTGTGCGTGTGTACGTCTGTGTGTGTGTGTGCGCGCGCGCCTGTGTGACATTTCTACACAGGCAGAATGGTGTCAAGATGGAGGAAACTCCATTTAGAGACTTTACAGTGAAGACCAGATGATAGGGATCGATCCACCTGTGACCAGGCCACCACCGATATGATATTAAATGATCTCGCTTCCTCTCCGCCCTGCTGAACATAAGCTGCTCTATGGTCTCACTGTCAAACCACCGACGGCCGGACCAGACCGGACGGCAAGAAGAGACCCCACGGTCTCTGCTCAAAAAAACCACTCCACACACTGAGAGAATGAAGTAGTCGTTCCTAAACCCCAGATTTACATTTGAACACACAACTGAAATGTCATTTCCAAGTAAAACCTGTCGCTGTTGGATGAAAACCACTGAACTCCATTTTGGAGATTTTTCAATAAATTTTTCATGAATTGAAAGCTGGAACACCTCTCTGCCCCGGGACCAATTAAATGTATTCTAAACAGCTCATCACACAATATGTGATTTTTGTTTGTTTTTTAAATGTAGACATGCAGAAAAACATTCAGATTTTAAAACAGAAATTGGAATGTTCTTTTCAACAGAGATAAATGGTTTTCACCTGACAGCGACAATTATTTTCTTACTTTTAGTTTTACCATAAAGTGCCATTTTCATAAATGATTGTTTACATCAACACTAAGTGTTTTGTTTTTCCATGAGGATATGAACAGAATAACGGTTAACGTTATCGTGGTGAACATCAGAAGTACCGTCTACACAAGATGGCGCCGCTCTCGTTGTCCCGGCGACCTGTCCGGGGAAGCAGGAGCACTTGACCGTCTGAGATCGCTCCTCGATCTTGTTCTTGTTGCAGCAGCGGTGGGCGGCGATCACCTCACAGGTCCCCGCTTTCACGTGCACTGGACAGACAGACAGACAGACAGACAGACAGACAGACAGACAGACACCGTCACAGACAGAATACCTCATATTCTCACTGGTTAGCTTATCCCTCTTCATTTATTCATTCATTCATCCAGAGTCAGTTAGAATATCCTCCCCTTCTCTCTAGTTAGCTTATTCATTTATTCACCCGGAGTCACTGTTAGAATAACCTACACTCTCTTTAGTTAGCTTATTATTCATTTATTCATTCATTCAGAGTCACTGTTAG
The DNA here is from genome assembly GCF_949987555.1 of Borostomias antarcticus. Lineage (NCBI taxonomy): Eukaryota > Metazoa > Chordata > Actinopteri > Stomiiformes > Stomiidae > Borostomias > Borostomias antarcticus. The sequence goes on from NC_140240.1 coordinate 12,758,995, forward strand.
AATAACTTACACTCTCTCTAGTTAGCTTATCATTCAATAATTCACATTTACGAACACTCTACATTCTGCAGTTTAATTTACCTGTGGTTTATTTGTGTAGGGACAGATGCAAACACAGACGACACAAAACAATCTCCCTCAGCACCTCAGTGTGTAGCAGCCTCATGCATTGTACTTGACTGTGTAGCTCGGTCGAATCTAACATCCGTGTTAATCACCTTGAGTCCTTATAGTAGGCTATCTCCATCACAACTGCCTAATGTTCATATGCACACACCATTCAACACAGTCTCAGTCACCATCATCTATGTACTGTACATATTGGTCCCCCATCCCAACACAGTCTCAATCACCATCAACCATACTGCATACATATTGGCATACAGGTCCCGGTCCTGGTCATGTGAGTACAGCTTGTGTGGACTGGAGACTGTAGTGTGCTTTAGAAGTGTGGACTGGAGACTGAAGTGTGTTTTAGAAGTGTGGACTGGAGACTGTAGTGTGCTTTAGAAGTGTGGACTGGAGACTGTAGTGTGTTTTAGAGGTGTGGACTGGAGACTAGTGTGCTTTAGAGGTGTGGACTGGAGACTGTAGTGTGTTTTAGAAGTGTGGACTGGAGACTGTAGTGTGTTTTAGAGGTGTGGACTGGAGACTGTAGTGTGCTTTAGAAGTGTGGACTGGAGACTGTAGTGTGTTTTAGAGGTGTGGACTGGAGACTGTAGTGTGCTTTAGAAGTGTGGACTGGAGACTGTAGTGTGTTTTAGAAGTGTGGACTGTGGCCTGATGCCTGCAGCATGTTCTAGAGGTGCCGGGTCCAGAGGGTGCAGCGTGTTCTAGAGGTGCGGGGTCCGGAGGGTTCTGACTGGAGCCGGTAGAAGGTCTGCTCACATTGTTCTCAGCGCACAAGGGCGTTCCTCTCCTCTCTGTTCCTCCCTGTCATCTGATGTATTATGCATTACAGTCAGGCTGTTTTGAAAGCTGCCAGTGCTACAAACAGCATGAACCACCACAGAGATGTGGACGCTAATCGCGTCATATCGTCTATGTAAATAGATTTTGATTCATCATGCTGTACCTTCGGGAAAATGACTGATTGGCAAAAGGTTTGTCTTTCAGCACAATAACAACCTCAAACGGCAACACAATTAACACCAAGAGTAAGTCTGCAGATGCAACATTTACAGTATTAGATTAGATTGGCCATGAAGTCAAAAGAAGAGGAAAAGTCTGCAAGAAGTTTGGGAGAATTTCCCACAGGACTACTTGAAATAATTACACAGCAGTGTACCCAAGCAAATTGCTTCAGTTTTGCATTATAAGGGAGGCCACACAAAATACTGACAAGACAGGTTTACTTGTTTATGAGATTTTAGAGTATGCTCTTAGTCACTTGTTTCAGAAAGGAGATGCACTTATGAATGAAGGAGTAGTACATTGGCTTTTCCTACGTTAAATGCAATTATTGTAAGCCATGTAAGCAAAAATGTGCAGAGTGCAGACAGTGCATAGTGCAAAAATAAAATTATTATTATTATATTATATTATTATTATTATATAATATTATTTAAAATGGTCAATCTGACAAAAGATTTTCAAAACCAGTCAAAATATTATTCATACCATGAATATAATTGTTTTAATTGAATTCACACCATTAGTATAATTGTTTAAATCCTAGTACAGCAGATGAGATAAACTATCAATCCAGCTGTGATATCCTCTCTCTGTTGTCAGACGGTTGTATTTTACACACCAATGTCAGGATGAGTTGAGATGAGGAGAGAAAGCGAGAAGTTTCAGCGTTCTTTTCAAATCAGCTCTAATTACATCCCTAAAGATTTTCAATTTGGGACTTGAGTTAAAAGTAGATTGAAAATAGGCTTCCATCTCCCCATTAGAGAGCAATCCAGAAATCTCATCTACAACATTATAAACATTTTGCTTCCAATCAATAACGTGCTATTCACATTCCCGCAAAAGGCCAGACAACAACAGCCCATTGAGTGGTTTTCGTCTGACAGAAACTTACTGATGCAAAAACAGGTGAGGGTCTCTGCTCTTGGCGTGATTAGCTTTAAGCCCTCGAGCACCCCTGGGTCAAAGTTAATTTCGAAAGTTGGGATTGCTTTAAATAGAATATTCAAACTTTCTTCAGGGGAAGTGTGTGTGTGTTGGGGGTGGGGGGTGGCTGTGTGTGGTTGATTGGCAATTACTAATGGTGCCTTAGAACACCCTGACTCAATCACTCTACAGGCCCTCTGAATGACAAATAACAGCATTGAATGGTGAACAGTGAAGAGATGTGTAGAGCATGGATGAAAACTGTCATATTGTACAATTGTACTTTAATGTCTGTCTTTTCTGTATTTTCGTATAAAAAAACAGATCAGCACACGTTAAGTGAAAATCAGAGACAAAAAATTACTTTTGCCATTTATTCCACCAGAGCATGATGCTAGGAAGGCTCCTTGCTGAAATGCGTCAGCGTTCGGTTCTGGCCAGAATAAATGGTGAATTGTGAGAATATGTGTCTCTGATTTTCATTGAATGTGTGCTACTGCCCTGCGGAATTAATTTTACCTTTGAGTCCAGCACCAAATCCTTCAAGTAGCCTATGTTTGAGAAGCGCGCCCTACCTCCAACCTACTAGCTAATGTACTTTAATCTCTTGCCTGCATATTTAATCAACCTGTTAGAAAAGACATTGTGCTACTGTAGCTTTCTCTCTCTGCGGTGGGCCTTTAAGGAATTTTAGCAGCCGTGTCTATTAGCTAGGCCTGCCATGCAATGAGGCTTGCTAGAATTCTCTCCCTTCTCAACATGCCTACTCCACTATCTAAGCTGGGTTGGACTAGGCTAGGGTTACAGCAGACTAGACTGGGCTTGGCTGGGCTAGGCTAGGCTAGGCTAGGGTTACAGCAGGCTAGACTGGGCTTGATTGGGCTGGTATGGACTAGGCTAGGGTTACAGCAGGCTAGACTGGGCTTGATTGGGCTGTGGCTGGGCCTGCGGGCTAAAATAGGCTAGGCTGGGGTGGATAGACAGGGTTAGCTAGGCTGGACTTGACTGGACTGAGTTGACAGGGTTAGCTGGGCTGGACTGGAGTGTGCTGGTCAGGGCTGGGCTAGCAGGGTTAACTGGGCTATCCCTGTGTGAAGACCTCGGTGAGCTGCTGATTAAAGGTCAAGGTCACGTCTCTCCAGTCAGACCCTGACCAGACCCAATTAGACCCAGTGTGCTGGAGGGAAGGGGCCAGGGCGCGGGGATGAGCCCCTGCTGGTAACTTGCCGGAGGAGTGAACAAAGCGTGGATACAGACTAGCGGCCCGTCCACACCCACAACACAGCACCACCCTCAGGGAAGATGGAGGAGTGAAGGGGAGGGGCATGGAACCAGATGAGTATGAATGGTTTTTGAGGTGTTTATGCACTTTTTCATCGTTTCAATTATTGTTTTTTGATTTCTTCATTTTGAAGCTTTGAGTTGGTTTTAATCCGGGATATCCTATACGATGGCATTCTGATGGTATTCTCAAGGTGCAAACAGACAATTTAATTTATATAGACTTGGGATCCAGGAGAGTATTTCCTGGAAGGAAAAAGAGCAGGTCGAAACTTTTGGAGAGCAGATAAGATCAGACTGGATAATAGCTCTAATAGAGCATCTATTACATCTTTGATCATATCTAGCCAGCTGCTACTTGAGTTCTTACCATAATCCATCTGCAGATAAACAACAGTTACAGGTGGAGAGAGAGGAAGATGTACTGTAGACAGGCCTGTGCATAAGGGGGGATAAAGGGTAACGCTTTGGGGGGCCCAGCCCTTAGGGGGGGCCCATGAATCAGAAAAATAAATAAATATATATATTTTTTTAAACAAAATTAAATTAAATTAAAAAAAGTTTCCATCACTTACTAGAACAAAACTATAATTTACCCAAATGTGGTTTGTTGCTTTAATAAAATGTAGCATATTACCAAATTACCCCCCCCCCCCCCCCACCAAAATGGTATAGCCTAAGTCCAATTGTGTGCAACGTCATGTGTGAAGTGCATTGTTCGAAACTCACCCTACGCGGGAGAAAAAAAACTACTGGTCAATATCCATTTTAACTAGCCAGGTAACTTGTTGTATTGTTAGGAATTAGCTATGCCGGGACCTACACATAAATCCGGATCGCAGAAAAGGAAGAAGAAAAAACACAATCGAGGGCACTGGACCCGAATAAACAAAATGTTCTTACAAACTTTTTTGTGTCAGCGCAGAAGAGCCAGGGTAACGTTAACTGCCAAGAAGTAGAAGAGCTAGCTAACGGAGAGCATTTATGGTGACATCTGCATTGCGCTGCGGATATTTTGCACACTACCTGTAAGTGTAGCAGGAGGAGAGAGATCATTCAGCAAATTAAAAAATAATAAAGAATTATATGCGCTCCACAATGAGTCAGGAGAGGCTCAATAACCTGGCAATACTCTCCATTGAGTGCGAACTGGCTCAGAAGATTGACTTTAAAGACATTATAAAGGACTTTGCATCCAGGAAGACCAGGAGGATGTTGCTGTAAGAGCCTGAGGCAAAGAGGAAGAAGCTATAAGGTAGGAAAATATACTTTCTACATCTAAGCATTGTGTTTTGAGTGTAGCAGATCTTTGTTGACCTGGTTATAAGGGTTTGTGTGTGTGCGTGTGCGTGTGTGTGTGAGAGGGAGAGAGAGAGAGAGAGAGAGAGAGAGAGAGTGAGAGTGTAAGGGTGTGCGTGCCTGCACATCATGTGTGCTTATCTAGCCCTTAACACTGCGTAAGTCTCTGTTTGAGAGCACATTGGTTTGAGTGAAGCAGGTTTGGGGGGGGGGCATTCACTGGACTTTTTCTGGGGCCCAGTCATTACTTTGCACGGGCCTGACTGTAGACCTCCTCTTAGAGGAGAGAAGAAGACATAGACCTATTCTTATATACGATGTACTGTAGACCTACTCTTAGGGGAGAGAGGAAGATGTACTGTAGACCTACTCTTAGGGGAGAGAGGAAGATGTACTGTAGACCTACTCTTAGGGGAGGGAGGAAGATGTACTGTAGACCTACTCTTAGAGACGAAAGGAAGATGTACTGTAGACCTACTCAGAGGCATCATGCCTATAGAACTATAGAACAGATTTGGGGGTGTTATTTAAAAAAAAAAGAAAAAAAAGAAATATTGTTTGTTCACCATTACATTTTACAATACGAAGCTATGATTACTTTCTCTACTGAGCTGAATGTATTATTTTAATTATGTTATAGACCACCTCGAAAAGCCACCATAACCTCTTTCAAAAAGCCAAACACCCTCTTTTCTGGTTGATTTGGTTTCTTCCAAATTAACACTGGACCTGGAAGCCCCCCCCCCTCGCCTCGTCTCAGATAAACACATTTTAATGGGCTGCTTGCATAAATTTAGATTAAGGTTGTTCTTAACTGATGAACAGGTCCTCCAAATATTAGGCTATTCAGTATATCCGTATCATCATATTTCTTCACATTTCATCACATTTCTTCTCTTCATACTTCAATATATAATTTGGACCAATGCCAAGAGAGTAAAAAAAAAAGTAGATTTGTTTTCCCTTACTTTTATTTTGAAAGTCCTTGAAAGAACGTGATGTGGGCAGAACTTTACCTGTTCATTGTGTTCCAGTAAAATGCACTGTTGCCAGCAGAAACCCAGGTTTGACTACAGTAACCTCTGTTAACCTTTTGCCTTAGGCCATAGTCAGTCTGAGGGTATAGAAGGTCAGAGAATATTCTTCGCTGAGTAGTTCTTTTGAAAGAGCAAAACAGCAGCTGTTAAAGGACAATGCTTGTTTTTGACAACCTGGACCTTATTTACAACATATTATAAGACAGAGGCATGTGAAAAACCACAACAGGCCTACACTCGATGTAAGCACAACTAGCGATTCATAAAGACAGATTGATGAAAACAACCGTTTCGCGGCAGAAAATAGATTTTTAGAAACTGCATTCCCGGTGCCCCCACCACCGCCATTACATGGATATACTGGCTCGCGCTGGATTTAAAATTTCTTCTACATGCTTCCGAATTACACCAAAGTGATCTCGGTGAGTCAAACGTCTTATAATATGTCGTAAATAAGGTCCAGGTTGTCAAAAACGAGCATTGTCCTTTAAGAGTTGCTCAACATCGGAGACATCTAGAATGTCCAGTCCCCTAGCAACGGTCTAATCTTGAATTGGCACTGCGCCATTACAGACCATCACCATAACTTAAGATTGTCATGTGACCAGCCCCCACTAAGCACTATAGAAGAAGAACCACCGGACTGGAGTTGCAGCTCGCGCTTTACTACTCCATGTTGGTTAAAACTATCCTACGCTAGCATTAGCATTAGCTTGCTCCTAGCCTAGCATGTTAGCTTGTTAGCATGCTAGCTCACACCTGTTTTCCACGCTACTTCTACTCTGCTACTCTGCGGCTGCTACGGTACTGTATCATTTGTCATAACTCTGTCAGAATTGTATCTGACCAAGCATGAAGTTTGGTTATTGTCTTGTATCTAGGCTATTGTCTATATGCTTACTCATTGTTAAATAAACTACATGATTTCATGGCTTCTAGTAATCCAAACTGTGTCTGAGCATCTGTTTAAGGAATCCACATCAAACGCTACTGGTAAGTTTAATTTCACACCGCTTGAGTGGCAACTGGTAGTGTGCCTAAAATTTTGCGTGCGCTGTTAACGCCTCGCTATCTCGTGCCCCCTCGGTTTTTTCGGTTACATGACGCTCCTGGACCTACTCTTAGGGGAGAGGAAGATGTACTGTAGACCTACTCTTAGGGGAGAAAGGAACATGTATTGTAGACCTACTCTCAGGGTAGAGAGGAAGACATAGACCTACTCGGTTAGACGAGTTTAGCATTTTTTAATGCATATCATTAGTCAGCAACCTCAAATTCCTCCTGGCATGTCCGTCATCTCTCCACTGTAAGGGTACCCGATGGTGGTGACTGTTTTAGCACCAACTGGCAGCCGGGCGTCATCAGGGGGGCACTTCAGGACACACTGGCAGTGGATGAGGGATTCTGGGCGCATTCAGAATAAATAATGTCTCCCAAGTCCCAACACCTGTGATTGATACATTTCCCAAGTCTGAGGTGGGGTGGAGGGTGTGTGCGGATGCAGTAAACACTAATGAGGAGTGGCATGAGGTCTGGACCCTCGGTCAATCAATACCACTCTCAGCATGGCGCTCCTCTTCGCAATCATATTCATTGATCCCTGACTGATAAGTGCCAGCTTCCAGGGTCCAGCAGCAGACATTAGCAGCTATGAGTCAACATGCAGAAAACAGAACACAGAGGAGGGGTGGAAGGAGGGAGGGAGGGAGGGGGGGATGTGTTGTATTTATCCAAAATGTCTCAGAGCATGTGGAACATATAGCTTTTACAGACACTGTGTTGGTGCACCCTATCAGTCCAATGAAATTAAGAGAGAGGGATTTGTAACTGAATGGTGCTGATGAGTGTAGCTCACACAGTTCGCCTACACCTCTTCCAGAGCAGTGGCTCCTCCACGGTTTACCATGTCAAAACAAGCAGAAAATCTATCTGCACATGTATACTTCAGATTAGTTTGTAAATAAGTTATTGTCATACATTGTTCCTGTTATGGGTATAAGTGACTGGGTATAAGCTTGTATTCTACTGTATACTCATATGATTGAATCAGTATGGTCTCCTGAGATGCTATCACTGCATAAAGATATGAAGAAATATTTCAGATTTAACATGTGCAGCTAGCACGTGTCAACTAGCCCGTGTGAAATGCTGTCAGCGTGTTGTTTTACTGATGTTTTACATCAATGTATCTGGAATGGTGGGAAGATCTAGAATATAAACAGGAATCTGACATATACAGTATCTAAATAAAACAGTTCAGAGTTTGCAGCCTCTGGGACAAAGAAAAAGAAGGACTCACTTTCCTTTCAATTAATATATTTTGTTCCGCCGCCAACTAAAATATTACCGTTGAGTCGCTGTCATAGTTTTTTCATGAATAGTTTGCCAACATGATGTCAAACAACACTGCGAATTGATAATATTTTGACTTTTTGCATTAGCACTGGCAGTCACCAGTCTATAAACAGAAAATATCAGACGTTTAAAAAAAAAAAACATGTCATAGACTTTTCCGTTCTATGTGAAACAGGTAAACAACAAGGTTGGGATAAAGGCAGGCCACAGGAGAAATTGCTGAATTTAACAAGGAGCACAAGAGCATGAAAAGGGCATTTGTGAGAAAAGTAGGGTATTGCGGCAAAAAAGATACATGAATATGAATAGTATTTTCTCAGTACTGTAGCCCCAGAATTCAGCTTAGCGTGACAGACTGTTCCATTCGATTCAATGTTCAAGCGCTTTATTTAAGATGCTTTATTGGCATGACTGACTATCCTTTATGAAATAACACCTCTATTCCTTCCCCGGTTACATTCTGGCTTCTGTGCAGTGAATAGCCTGTTCTTACAGTAGCTGTCAATCAAAACGGGCATGTCAGCTCCCCTGAAGTGTAAATCAGATAATGCTAACACCGTTACTGTACTGTTCAGAGAGAAGGGCCTCCTGTGCCTCAGATAATCCCTGACCATGCAGTTCCTGCTGGAACATCCTGAGTTGGTCAAAAAGGTCTGGAGAATGCCCTGAAGAGTAGGAGAACTAGTAGAGTAATAAGCATGGAGGCAGTTTGCTGAGGCAGCCATGAATGTCCAGTGTGTAGGGTTGAAGAAGGTTGTAAAAGGGTTGTAGTGTATGAGGGCCAAACCCAGGGTTTGGCTTTGTCCACCGAGTATATAATGCTGCCCACAGTTGGATGGATGTTTGTGACTGCCCAGTATCCCCCCTGAACGGTCCCAGGCCCAACCTCACTGAATAAACCCTTGACCCTTAACCCTACAGTGTCCTCCTGGCCCCTGGGTCCTAAGGCCCTGATCAGCTGATCTAGACACAGGTAGAGGCAGAGCAGGGAGCACGGCTGAGAGACAGACGGACTGAGAGACAGACAAGCAGAGAGAGACAGAGAAGCAGAGAGACAAACAGGGAGACAAACAGGCAGAGAGACAGACAGGCAGAGACAGAGAGGCAGAGAGACAGACAGGCTGAGAAACAGACAGGCTGAAAGACAGAAAGGCAGAGAGACAGACAAGCAGAGAGACAGACAAGTAGGGACAGACAAGCAGAGAGACCAATGGGCAGAGAGATGGACATGCTGAGAGACAGACAAGCAGAGAGACAGACAGGCAGAGAGACAGACAGGCTGAAAGACAGAGAGACAGACAGGCTGAAAGACAGACAGGCAGAGAGACAGACAGGCAGATAGACAGACATGCAGAGAGACCGACAAGCAGAGAGACAGAAAAGCAGAGAGGCAGACATGCAGAGAGACAGAAAAGCAGAGAGACAGAAAAGCAGAGAGACAGAAAAGCAGAGAGACAGACAGGCAGAGAGACAGAAAAGCAGAGAGACAGAAAAGCAGAGAGACAGAAAAGCAGAGAGACAGACAGGCAGAGAGGCAGACATGCAGAGAGACCGACAAGCAGAGAGACAGACAGGCAGAGAGACAGAAAAGCAGAGAGGCAGAGAGGCAGACAGGCAGAGAGACAGAAAAGCAGAGAGACAGAAAAGCAGAGAGACAGCTAAGCAGAGAGGCAGACATGCAGAGAGACAGAAAAGCAGAGAGACAGACAGGCAGAGAGGCAGACAGACAGGCAGACAGGCAGAGAGAAACCTGAGCAGCAACATAGCCTCACAGTGTCCAAACCCCTCTCCATCAGAGAGAGTCATCCTCAGCTGGCCAGTCTAGTGGGAGATACTTGTGAAGGAGGACTTCCCAGTCTGACAGGACGAGGACATCCTCCCCGCCTGCAAGAAACACACCCAGGCAACTCTTAGCGGAGCCGCTCTGCTGTGTTGCTCCAGATAGTCTCCGACAGGCCTTGTTTCTCGGATATGGCTTTTTAATAAAGCATGAACGGATGTTCCAGGGCTGTTTTACCGAGGATGTAAGCTCGCTGTCAAACGCAGACCTGACCTGGCATTGAGGGCGCAATATCCTCAGATCATCAACGACCGTGCTTCACAGCACACCCCGCGAATCAACCCGGTCAATAACAAAGCAGCTACACGCCAACGCCTCTGCTCATCCCCTTGAAGAGAGGAGAGAGGATTCTGAGGGAGAGGGGAATGTAAAGAACGAGAGAGGGCACCGATCACAAAGGACCAGCGCCGCGTTCTGCAGTGAGTCAGTAAACGACTGTGATCTGATGGAGCACCTGACCGTCTGGAGTGCAGGACTAGAGATCAAACGAGCGAAGCACTCAGCAACAACGACGTTCGCGGTGTACGTGCGTCCGTGTGTGTGTGTGCGTCTGTATACAGTATGTGTGTGGGTATGAGTGTGTATATGTGTGTGTGCGTCTGTATATGTGTGTGTGTGTGTGTGTGTGTATTTCAGTGAAAGGGGGAGTCGGGGCTGGGTGTGCTAGCTCTGAAAATGTTCAGTCGAATTCGTGTGGAGACAAATGCTATTTCCCAGACTGCTTTGTTGACATGAGCGGTCCCCTGCGTCAGCCTTGCGGGGAGCCCGCTCGTCCGTCCGTCTGTCCGTCCGTCCAGGCACGGAGCTCTGCTCTGCTCTCGCTGAGTTTTCAGCCCAGAAAAGAAGCGGGGAGCGACACGAACAGAAAGTCCTCGTTTCCTGGCCTGATCTGCCGCTAACGCAGGCCGCCGCCCTTCAGGTGGGTCCGGATCGGAGCGAAGCCAGTCACGTCCGGGTATAGCCCCCCCCCCCCCCCCACACACACACACACACACACACACACAAACAACAACACACTGGTACAGAAAGGGAGGATCAGGGTCAGTAGACAACAGGAGCACACATGAATGAGTAATGACTTGATTGTGTGCTGGACACACTCCCGGCCCACTTACAGATAGCAGAGACATGGGCATGCAGAGTACGTCTGGCTGTTGCATAATGAATCGTACCAGGAGACTGTTGATCGAACAGCCCTCGTCCGACCGGAGTCAAACACACAGATAAAATACTTAAGCACCTGAGGCAGCCAGACTTTTTATGAGAGGGAGAAATAGTAGTGCATAAAGAATATGTGAATATAATGTGGATGTCGTTATTCAAACTAAAGATATATACAGTGCACACAGTGGTTAGGGGATGATAGTTTTAGAAACAGGCATCCCTCAACCTGCTTAGCAGTGGTTAGATATCTCCTGAGAGCAGCGTGTTTAATTGGATTACCAAATTCAGAGAAGATCCAGTCATTTCTCCTCTGCAGTAAACCTGCTGGGCTCTCAGCTCGGCTCAATATAAACCCACAGCACTGTGTACACACACACGCGCGCGCGCATGCACACACACACACACACACACACACATAAACACACACACACACATATACACTGTACACGCACACCACACACACACAACACACACAAAACCCACAAACGCACGCACACACTGTACACACACATCCATTGGTTGAATGGATGACGAAAAATAAATTGGTCTTGGATGTTTCTTCATATTTGGTTTCAAAATGCTGTTAGTAGAAAACAGGAATGACATCTGTGTATAAATGATGAGAACAACAACAGCCTAGCGAAGAACTGTGACCTCAGAACTGAGAGCAGCTCACCTAACCTGGGCTAACCTAACCTGGCTAACCTAACCTGGGCTAACCTAACCTGGCTTACCTAACCTGGCTAACCTAACCTGGGCTAACCTAACCTGGCTAACCTAACCTGGGCTAACTTAACCTGGGTAGCCTAACCTGGGCTAACCTAAACTGGCTAACCTAACCTGGTTAACCTAACCTGGGCTAACCTATCCTGGCTAACCTAACCTGGGCTAACCTAACCTGGCTAGCCTAACCTGGGCTAACCTAACCTGGCTAACCTTACCTGGCTAGCCTAACCTAGGCTAACCTAACCTGGGCTAACCTAACTTGACTAACCTAACCTGGGCTAACCTAACCTGGCTAACCTAACCTGGCTAGCCTAACCTGGGCTAACCTAACCTGGGTTAACCTAACCTGGCTAACCTAACCTGGCTAGCCTAACCTGGGCTAACCTAACCTGGGTTAACCTAACTTGGCTAACCTAACCTGGGTTAACCTGACTTGGCTAACCTAACCTGGGCTAAAACTTATCTGGGCGAGGCACAACATGCTGCACAGGACAGGACCAGATGGAAGCAGATAGTCGCAGCTCCTCAAGGAACCAAGAGGATTAAGTAAGTAAGAAATAAACTATGTGTCCATTGACCTAGTACAATAAACCAGGTTACGAGGAGTCATCTTAAATAAGATAGTTGTGAAGATGGGAAATGGTATTTCTGTTGTAAGAGAAAAATGTACAATTCAATTTAAAATCGTAGTATCTATTGACTAGAGAAATTGAAAATATGTAGAGTCTTGGCTAAGTGTTCAATAAAATAAGAATAAGAAGTTGATTGTGTTGATGTGATGTGTCTAGGGCAGTGGTTCTCAAAT